>NW_024470625.1:0-162500 GCF_017639515.1 Carcharodon carcharias
TGACTGTATCTCTACTGATGTTAATCCAGCTCCCTCACACTTTCACTCAGTAACCCCTCTCCACCCAGAGCCCTGTGTTACTGACTGTATCTCTACTGATGTTAATCCAACTCCCTCACACTGTCACTCAGTAACCCCTCTCCCCCCAGTGACCTGTGTTACTGACTCTATCTCTACCGATGTTAATCCAGCTCCCTCACACTGTCACTCAGTAACCCCTCTCCACCCAGAGCCCTGTGTTACTGACTGTATCTCTACTGATGTTAATCCAACTCCCTCACACTGTCACTCAGTAACCCCTCTCCCCCTTCACCGTGTTACTGACTGTATCACTACTGAAGTTATTCCACCTCCCTCACAATGTCACTCAGTAACCCCTCTCCCCCCAGCGCCCTGTGTTACTGACTGTACCTCTACTGATGTTAATCCAAATCCCTCACACTGTCACTCAGTAACCCCTCTCCCCCCAGGGCAATGTGTTACTGACTGTATCTCTACTGATTTAATCCAGCTCCCTCACACTGTCACTCAGTAACACCTCTCCCTCCAGCGCCCTGTGTTACAGACTTTTTCTCTACTGATGTTAAACCAGCTCCCTCACACTGTCACTCAGTAACACCTCTCCCCCCAGCACCCTGTGTTACTGACTGTATCTCTACTGATGTTAATCCAGCTCCCTCACACTGTCACTCAGTAACCCCTCTCCCCCCAGGGCAAAGTGTTACTGACTGTATCTCTACTGATGTTAATCCAGCTCCCTCACACTGTCACTCATTAACCCCTCTCCCCCCAGCGTAATGTGTTACTGACTGTATCTCTACTGATGTTAATCCAGCTCCCTCACACTGTCACTCAGTAACCCCTCTCCCCCCAGCGCCCTGTATTACTGACTGTATCTCTACTGATGTTAATCCAGCTCCCTCACTCTGTCACTCAGTAACCCATCTCCCCCAGCGCCCTGTGTTACTGATTGTATCTCTACTGGTGTTAATCCAGCTCCCTCACACTGTCACTAAGTAACACCTCTCCCCAGAGTGCCCTGTGTTACTGACTGTGTTTCTACTGATGTTAATACAGCTCCATCACACCATCACTCAGTAACCCCTCTCCCCCAGCGCCCTGTGTTACTGACTGTATCTCTACTGATGTTAATCCAAATCCCTCACACTGTCACTAAATAACCCCTCTCCCCCCAGCGCCCTGTGTTACTGACTGTAACTCTACTGATGTTAATCCAGCTCCCTCACACTGTCACTCAGTAACCCCTCTCCCCCAGCGCCCTGTGTTACTGATTGTATCTCTACTGATGTTAATCCAAATCCCTCACACTGTCACTAAATAACCCCTCTCCCCCCAGCGCCCTGTGTTACTGACTGTATCTCTACTGATGTTAATCCAAATCCCTCACACTGTCACTAAATAACCCCTCTCCCCCCAGCGCCCTGTGTTACTGACTGTATCTCTAATGATGTTAATCCAGCTCCCTCACACTGTCACTCAGTAACACCTCTCCCTCCAGCGCCCTGTGTTACAGACTTTTTCTCTACTGATGTTAAACCAGCTCCCTCACACTGTCACTCAGTAACACCTCTCCCCCCAGTGACCTGTGTTACTGACTGTATCTGTACTGATGTTAAACCAGCTCCCTCACACTGTCACTCAGTAACACCTCTCCCCCCAGCACCCTGTGTTACTGACTGTATCTCTACCGATGTTAATCCAGCTCCCTCACACTGTCACTCAGTAACCCCTCTCCCCCCAGCGCAATGTGTTACTGACTGTATCTCTACTGATGTTAATCCAGCTCCCTCACACTATCACTCAGTAACCCCTCTCCCCCCAGCGCAATGTGTTACTGACTGTATCTCTACTGATGTTAATCCAGCTCCCTCACACTGTCACTCAGTAACCCCTCTCCCCCAGCGCCCTGTGTTACTGACTGTATCTCTACTGATGTTAATCCAGCTCCCTCACACTTTCACTAAGTAACACCTCTCCCCAGAGTGCCCTGTGTTACTGACTGTGTTTCTACTGATGTTAATACAGCTCCATCACACCATCACTCAGTAACCCCTCTCTCCCCCAGCGCCCTGTGTTACTGACTGTATCTCTACTGATGTTAATCCAAATCCCTCACACTGTCACTAAATAACCCCTCTCCCCCCAGCGCCCTGTGTTACTGACTGTATCTCTACTGATGTTAATCCAGCTCCCTCACACTGTCACTCAGTAACCCCTCTCCCCCCAGCGCCCTGTGTTACTGACTGCATCTCTACTGATGTTAATCCAGCTCCCTCACACTGTCACGCAGTAACACCTCTCCCTCCAGCGCCCTGTGTTACTGATTGTATCTCTACTGATGTTAATCCAGCTCCCTCACACTGTCACGCAGTAACACCTCTCCCTCCAGCGCCCTGTGTTACTGACTGTATCTCTACTGATGTAAATCCAGCTCGCTCACACTGTCACTCAGTAACACCTCTCCCCCTTCACCGTGTTACTGACTGTATCACAACTGAAGTTATTCCACCTCCCTCACAATGTCACTCATTAAACCCTCTCCCCCCAGCGCCCTGTGTTACGGACTCTATCACTACTGATGTTAATCCAGCTCCCTCAAACCGTCACTCAGTAACCCCTCTCCCCCAGCGCCCTGTGTTACTGACTGTATCTCTACTGATGTTAATCCAACTCACACACACTATCACTCAGTAACCCCTCTCCCCACAGTGCCCTGTGTTACTGACTGTATCTCTACTGATGTTAATCCAGCTCCCTCACACTGTCACTCAGTAATCCCTCTCCCCCCAGCACCCTGTGTTACTGACTGTATCTCTACTGATGTTAATCCAAATCCCTCACAATGTCACTAAGTAACCCCTCTCCCCCCAGCGCCCTGTGTTACTGACTGTATCTCTACTGATGTTAATCCAGCTCCCTCACACTTTCACTCAGTAACCCCTCTCCACCCAGAGCCCTGTGTTACTGACTGTATCTCTACTGATGTTAATCCAGCTCCCTCACACTGTCACTCAGTAACCCCTCTCCCCCCAGCGCAATGTGTTACTGACTGCATCTCTACTGATGTTAATCCAGCTCCCTCACACTGTCACTCAGTAACCCCTCTCCCCCCAGCGCCCTGTGTTACTGACTGTATCTCTACTGATGTTAATCCAGCTCCCTCACACTGTCACTCAGTAACCCCTCTCCCCCAGCGCCCTGTGTTACTGACTGTATCTCTACTGATGTTAATCAGCTCCCTCACACTTCACTCAGTAACCCCTCTCCCCCAGCGCCCTGTGTTACTGACTGTATCTCTACTGATGTTAATCCAGCTCCCTCACACTGTCACTCAGTAACCCCTCTCCCCCCAGCGCCCTGTGTTACTGACTGTATCTCTACTGATGTTAATCCAGCTCCCTCACACTGTCACTCAGTAACCCCTCTCCCCCCAGCGCCCTGTGTTACTGACTGTATCTCTACTGATGTTAATCCAGCTCCCTCACACTGTCACTCAGTAACACCTCTCCCCCAGCGCCCTGTGTTACTGACTGTATCTCTACTGATGTTAATCCAACTCACACACACTGTCACTCAGTAACCCCTCTCCCCACAGTGCCCTGTGTTACTGACTGTATCTCTACTGATGTAAATCCAACTCACACACACTATCACTCAGTAACCCCTCTCCCCACAGTGCCCTGTGTTACTGACTGTATCTCTACTGATGTTAATCCAACTCACACACACTTTCACTCAGTAACCCCTCTCCCCCAGCGCCCTGTGTTACTGACTGTATCTCTACTGATGTTAATCCAGCTCCCTCACACTGTCACTCAGTAACCCCTCTCCCCCCAGCGCCCTGTGTTACTGACTGTATCTCTACTGATGTTAATCCAGCTCCCTCACACTGTCACTCAGTAACCCCTCTCCCCCCCAGCGCCCTGTGTTACTGACTGTATCTCTACTGATGTTAATCCAACTCCCTCACACTGTCACTCAGTAACCTCTCTCCCCCCAGCGCCCTGTGTTACTGACTGTATCTCTACTGATGTTAATCCAGCTCCCTCACACTTTCACTCAGTAACCCCTCTCCTCCCAGCGCCCTGTGTTACTGACTGTATCTCTACTGATGTTAATCCAGCTCCCTCACACTGTCACTCAGTAAATCATCTCCCCCCAGCGCCCTGTGTTACTGACTGTACCTCTACTGATGTTAATCCAGCTCCCTCACACTGTCACTCAGTAACCCCTCTCCCCCCAGCGCCCTGTGTTACTGACTGTATCTCTACTGATGTTAATCCAGCTCCCTCACACTGTCACTCAGTAACCCCTCTCCCCCAGCGCCCTGTGTTACTGACTGTATCTCTACTGATGTTAATCCAGCTCCCTCACACTGTCACTCAGTAACCCCTCTCGCCCCAGCGCCCTGTGTTACTGACTGTATCTCTACTGATGTTAATCTAGCTCCCTCACACTGTCACTCAGTAACCCCTCTCCCCCCAGCGCCCTGTGTTACTGACTGTATCTCTACTGATGTTAATCCAGCTCCCTCACACTGTCACTCAGTAACACCTCTCCCCCAGTGTCCTGTGTTACTGACTGTATCTCTACTGATGTTAATCCAGCTCCCTCACACTGTCACTCAGTAACACCTCTCCCCTGGTGCCCTGTGTTACTGACTGTATCTCTACTGATGTTAATCCAGCTCCCTCACACTGTCACTCAGTAACCCCTCTCCCCCCAGCGCCCTGTGTTACTGACTGTATCACTACTGATGTTAATCCAGCTCCCTCACACTGTCACTCAGTAACCCCTCTCCCCCAGTGCCCTGTGTTACTGACTGTATCTCTACTGATGTTAATCCAGCTCCCTCACACTGTCACTCAGTAACCCCACCACCCCCAGCTCCCTGTGTTACTGACTGTATCTCTACTGATGTTAATCCAACTCCCTCACACTGTCACTCAGTAACCCGCTGCCCCCAGTGCCCTGTGTTACTGACTGTATCTCTACTGATGTTAATCCAGCTCCCTCACACTGTCACTCAGTAACCCCTCTCCCCCAGCGCCCTGTGTTACTGACTGTATCTCTACTGATGTTAATCCAGCTCCCTCACACTGTCACTCAGTAACCCCTCTCCCCCCAGCGCCCTGTGTTACTGACTGTATCTCTACTGATGTTAATCCAGCTCCCTCACACTGTCACTCAGTAACCCCTCTCCCCCCAGAGCCCTGTGTTACTGACTGTATCTCTACTGATGTTAATCCAACTCCCTCACACTGTCACTCAGTAACCCCTCTCCCCCCAGCGCCCTGTGTTACTGACTGTATCTCTACTGATGTTAATCCAGCTCCCTCACACTGTCACTCAGTAACCCCTCTCCACCCAGCGCACTGTGTTACTGACTGTATCTCTACTGATGTTAATCCAGCTCCCTCACACTGTCACTCAGTAACCCCTCTCCCCCAGCGCCCTGTGTTACTGACTGTATCTCTACTGATGTTAATCCAGCTCCCTCACACTGTCACTCAGTAACCCCTCTCCCCCCAGCGCCCTGTGTTACTGACTGTATCTCTACTGATGTTAATCCAGCTCCCTCACACTGTCACTCAGTAACCCCTCTCCCCCCAGCGCCCTGTGTTACTGACTGTATCTCTACTGATGTTAATCCAGCTCCCTCACACTGTCACTCAGTAACCCCTCTCCCCCCAGCGCAATGTGTTACTGACTGTATCTCTACTGATGTTAATCCAGCTCCCTCACACTGTCACTCAGTAACCCCTCTCCCCCCAGCGCCCTGTGTTACTGACTGTATCTCTACTGATGTTAATCCAGCTCCCTCACACTGTCACTCAGTAACCCCTCTCCCCCCAGCGCCCTGTGTTACTGACTGTATCTCTACTGATGTTAATCCAGCTCCCTCACACTGTCACTCAGTAACACCTCTCCCCCAGCGCCCTGTGTTACTGACTGTATCTCTGCTGATATTAAACCAGCTCCCTCTCACTATCACTCAGTTACCCTTCTCCCACTAGCTCCCTGTTTAACTGACTGTATCTCTACTGATGTTAATCCAGCTCCCTCACACTGTCATTCATTAACCCCTCTCCCCCCAGCGCCCTGTGTTACTGACTGTATCTCTACTGATGTTAATCCAGCTCCCTCACACTGTCACTCAGTAACCCCTCTCCCCCCAGCGCCCTGTGTTACTGACTGTATCTCTACTGATGTTAATCCAGCTCCCTCACACTGTCACTCAGTAACCCCTCTCCCACCAGCGCCCTGTGTTACTGACTGTATCTCTACTGATGTTAATCCAGCTCCCTCACACTGTCACTCAGTAACCCCTCTCCCCCAGCACCCTGTGTTACTGACTGTATCTCTACTGATGTTAATCCAGCTCCCTCACACTGTCACTCAGTAACCCCTCTCCCCCAGCGCCCTGTGTTACGGACTGTATCTCTACTGATGTAATCCAGCTCCCTCACACTGTCACTCAGTAACCCCTCTCCCCCCAGCGCCCTGTGTTACTGACTGTATCTCTACTGATGTTAATCCAGCTCCCTCACAACTGTCACTCAGTAACCCCTCTCCCCCCAGCGCCCTGTGTTACTGACTGTATCTCTACTGATGTTAATCCAGCTCCCTCACACTGTCACTCAGTAACCCCTCTCCCCCGCAGCACCCTGTGTTACTGACTGTATCTCTACTGATGTTAATCCAAATCCCTCACAATGTCACTCAGTAACCCCTCTCCCCCCAGCGCCCTGTGTTACTGACTGTATCTCTACTGATGTTAATCCAGCTCCCTCACACTGTCACTCAGTAACCCCTCTCCCCCCAGCGCCCTGTGTTACTGACTGTATCTCTACTGATGTTAATCCAACTCCCTCACACTGTCACTCAGTAACCCCTCTCCCCCCAGTGACCTGTGTTACTGACTGTATCTCTACTGATGTTAATCCAGCTCCCTCACACTGTCACTCAGTAACCCCTCTCCACCCAGAGCTCTGTGTTACTGACTGTATCTCTACTGATGTTAATCCAGCTCCCTCACACTGTCACTCAGTAACCCTCTCCCCCCAGCACCTGTGTTACTGACTGTATCTCTACTGAAGTTAATCCACCTCCCTCACACTGTCACTCACGTAACCCCTCTCCCCCCAGCGCCCTGTGTTACTGACTGTACCTCTACTGATGTTAATCCAACTCCCTCACAATGTCACTCAGTAACCCTCTCCCCCAGGCCCTGTGTTACTGACTGTATCTCTACTGATGTTAATCCAACTCCCTCACACTGTCACTCAGTAAACCCTCTCCCCCCCCAGTGCCCTGTGTTACTGACTGTATTTCTACTGATGTTAATTCAGCTCCCTCCCACTGTCACTCAGTAACCCTCTGCCCCCAGCGCCCTGTGTTACTGACTGTATCTCTACTGATGTTAATCCAGCTCCCTCACACTGTCACTCAGTAACCCCTCTCCCCCCAGCGCCCTGTGTTACTGACTGTATCTCTACTGATGTTAATCCAGCTCCCTCACACTGTCACTCACTAACCCCTCTCCCCCAGGGCCCTGTGTTACTGACTGTATCTCTACTGATGTTAATCCAGCTCCCTCACACTGTCACTCAGTAACCCCTCTCCCCCAGCCCTGTGTTACTGACTGTATCTCTACTGATGTTAATCCAGCTCCCTCACACTGTCACTCAGTAACCCCTCTCCCCCAGCGCCCTGTGTTACTGACTGTATCTCTACTGATGTTAATCCAGCTCCCTCACACTGTCACTCAGTAACCCCTCTCCCCCAACGCCCTGTGTTACTGACTGTATCTCAACTGATGTTAATCTAGCTCCCTCACACTGTCACTCAGTAACCCCTCTCGCCCCAGCGCCGTGTGTTACTGATTTTATCGCTACTGATGTTAATCCAGCTCCCTCACACTGTCACTCAGTAACCCCTCTCCCCCAGCGCCCTGTGTTACTGACTGTATCTCTACTGATGTTAATCCAGCTCCCTCACACTGTCACTCAGTAACCCCTCTCCCCCAGCGCCCTGTGTTACTGACTGTATCTCTACTGATGTTAATCCAGCTCCCTCACACTGTCACTCAGTAACCCCTCTCCCCCCAGCCCTGTGTTACTGACTGTATCTCTACTGATGTTAATCCATCTCCCTCACACTATCCCTCAGTAACCCTCTCCCCCCAGCGCCCTGTGTTACTGACTGTATCTCTACTGATGTTAATCCAGCTCCCTCACACTGTCACTCAGTAACCCCTCTCCCCCCAGCGCCCTGTGTTACTGACTGTATCTCTACTGATGTTAATCCAGCTCCCTCACACTGTCACTCAGTAACCCCTCTCCCCCCAGCGCCCTGTGTTACTGACTGTATCTCTACTGATGTTAATCCAGCTCCCTCACACTGTCACTCAGTAACCCCTCTCCCCCAGTGCCCTGTGTTACTGACTGTATCTCTACTGATGTTAATCCAGCTCCCTCACACTGTCACTCAGTAACCCCTCTCCCCCAACGCCCTGTGTTACTGACTGTATCTCTACTGATGTTAATCCAGCTCCCTCACACTGTCACTCAGTAACCCCTCTCCCCCCAGCGCCCTGTGTTACTGACTGTATCTCTACTGATGTTAATCCAGCTCCCTCACACTGTCACTCAGTAACCCCTCTCCCCCCAGCGCCCTGTGTTACTGACTGTATCTCTACTGATGTTAATCCAGCTCCCTCACACTGTCACTCAGTAACCCCTCTCCCCCCAGCGCCCTGTGTTACTGACTGTATCTCTACTGATGTTAATCCAGCTCCCTCACACTGTCACTCAGTAACCCCTCTCCCCCCAGCGCCCTGTGTTACTGACTGTATCTCTACTGATATTAATACAGTTCACTCACACTGTCAATCACTAACCCCTCTCCCCCAGCGCCCTGTGTTACTGACTGTATTTCTACTGATGTTAATCCAGCTCCCTCCCACTGTCACTCAGTAACCCTCTGCCCCCAGCGCCCTGTGTTACTGACTGTATCTCTACTGATGTTAATCCAGCTCCCTCACACTGTCACTCAGTAACCCCTCTCCCCCAGCGCCCTGTGTTACTGACTGTATCTCTACTGATGTTAATCCAGCTCCCTCACACTGTCACTAAGTAACCCCTCTCCCCCAGCGCCCTGTGTTACTGACTGTATCTCTACTGATGTTAATCCAGCTCCCTCACACTGTCACTCAGTAACCCCACTACCCCAGTGCCCTGTGTTACTGACTGTATCTCTACTGATGTTAATCTAGCACTGTCACACTGTCACTCAGTAACCCCTCTCCCCCAATTCCCTGTGTTACTGACTGTATCTCTACTGATGTTAATCCAGCTCCCTCACACTGTCACTCAGTAACCCCTCTCCCCCCAGCGCCCTGTGTTACTGACTGTATCTCTACTGATGTTAATCCAGCTCCCTCACACTGTCACTCAGTAACCCCTCTCCCCCAGCGCCCTGTGTTACTGACTGTATCTCTACTGATGTTAATCCAGCTCCCTCACACTGTCACTCAGTAACCCCTCTCCCCCCAGCCCTGTGTTACTGACTGTATCTCTACTGATGTTAATCCAGCTCCCTCACACTGTCACTCAGTAACCCCTCTCCCCCCAGCGCCCTGTGTTACTGACTGTATCTCTACTGATGTTAATCCAGCTCCCTCACACTGTCACTCAGTAACCCCTCTCCCCCAGCGCCCTGTGTTACTGACTGTATCTCTACTGATGTTAATCCAGCTCCCTCACACTGTCACTCAGTAACCCCTCTCCCCCCAGCGCCCTGTGTTACTGACTGTATCTCTACTGATGTTAATCCAGCTCCCTCACACTGTCACTCAGTAACCCCTCTCCCCCCAGCCCTGTGTTACTGACTGTATCTCTACTGATGTTAATCCAGCTCCCTCACACTGTCACTCAGTAACCCCTCTCCCCCCAGCGCCCTGTGTTACTGACTGTATCTCTACTGATGTTAATCCAGCTCCCTCACACTGTCACTCAGTAACCCCTCTCCCCCAGCGCCCTGTGTTACTGACTGTATCTCTACTGATGTTAATCCAGCTCCCTCACACTGTCACTCAGTAACCCCTCTCCCCCAGCGCCCTGTGTTACTGACTGTATCTCTACTGATGTTAATCCAGCTCCCTCACACTGTCACTCAGTAACCCCTCTCCCCCAGCGCCCTGTGTTACTGACTGTATCTCTACTGATGTTAATCCAGCTCCCTCACACTGTCACTCAGTAACCCCTCTCCCCCAGCGCCCTGTGTTACTGACTGTATCTCTACTGATGTTAATCCAGCTCCCTCACACTGTCACTCAGTAACCCCTCTCCCCCCAGCGCCCTGTGTTACTGACTGTATCTCTACTGATGTTAATCCAGCTCCCTCACACTGTCACTCAGTAACCCCTCTCCCCCAGCGCCCTGTGTTACTGACTGTATCTCTACTGATGTTAATCCAGCTCCCTCACACTGTCACTCAGTAACCCCTCTCCCCCAGCGCCCTGTGTTACTGACTGTATCTCTACTGATGTTAATCCAGCTCCCTCACACTGTCACTCAGTAACCCCTCTCCCCCAGCGCCCTGTGTTACTGACTGTATCTCTACTGATGTTAATCCAGCTCCCTCACACTGTCACTCAGTAACCCCTCTCCCCCCAGCGCCCTGTGTTACTGACTGTATCTCTACTGATGTTAATCCAGCTCCCTCACACTGTCACTCAGTAACCCCTCTCCCCCAGCGCCCTGTGTTACTGACTGTATCTCTACTGATGTTAATCCAGCTCCCTCACACTGTCACTCAGTAACCCCTCTCCCCCCAGCCCTGTGTTACTGACTGTATCTCTACTGATGTTAATCCAGCTCCCTCACACTGTCACTCAGTAACCCCTCTCCCCCCAGCGCCCTGTGTTACTGACTGTATCTCTACTGATGTTAATCCAGCTCCCTCACACTGTCACTCAGTAACCCCTCTCCCCCAGCCCTGTGTTACTGACTGTATCTCTACTGATGTTAATCCAGCTCCCTCACACTGTCACTCAGTAACCCCTCTCCCCCCAGCGCCCTGTGTTACTGACTGTATCTCTACTGATGTTAATCCAGCTCCCTCACACTGTCACTCAGTAACCCCTCTCCCCCAGCGCCCTGTGTTACTGACTGTATCTCTACTGATGTTAATCCAGCTCCCTCACACTGTCACTCAGTAACCCCTCTCCCCCCAGCGCCCTGTGTTACTGACTGTATCTCTACTGATGTTAATCCAGCTCCCTCACACTGTCACTCAGTAACCCCTCTCCCCCCAGCGCCCTGTGTTACTGACTGTATCTCTACTGATGTTAATCCAGCTCCCTCACACTGTCACTCAGTAACCCCTCTCCCCCCAGCGCCCTGTGTTACTGACTGTATCTCTACTGATGTTAATCCAGCTCCCTCACACTGTCACTCAGTAACCCCTCTCCCCCAGCGCCCTGTGTTACTGACTGTATCTCTACTGATGTTAATCCAGCTCCCTCACACTGTCACTCAGTAACCCCTCTCCCCCCAGCCCTGTGTTACTGACTGTATCTCTACTGATGTTAATCCAGCTCCCTCACACTGTCACTCAGTAACCCCTCTCCCCCCAGCGCCCTGTGTTACTGACTGTATCTCTACTGATGTTAATCCAGCTCCCTCACACTGTCACTCAGTAACCCCTCTCCCCCCAGCGCCCTGTGTTACTGACTGTATCTCTACTGATGTTAATCCAGCTCCCTCACACTGTCACTCAGTAACCCCTCTCCCCCCCCAGCCCTGTGTTACTGACTGTATCTCTACTGATGTTAATCCAGCTCCCTCACACTGTCACTCCGTAACCCCTCTCCCGCCAGCGCCCTGTGTTACTGACTGTATCTCTACTGATGTTAATCCAGCTCCCTCACACTGTCACTCAGTAACCCCTCTCCCCCAGCGCCCTGTGTTACTGACTGTATCTCTACTGATGTTAATCCAGCTCCCTCACACTGTCACTCAGTAACCCCTCTCCCCCAGCGCCCTGTGTTACTGACTGTATCTCTACTGATGTTAATCCAGCTCCCTCACACTGTCACTCAGTAACCCCTCTCCCCCCAGCGCCCTGTGTTACTGACTGTATCTCTACTGATGTTAATCCAGCTCCCTCACACTGTCACTCAGTAACCCCTCTCCCCCAGCGCCCTGTGTTACTGACTGTATCTCTACTGATGTTAATCCAGCTCCCTCACACTGTCACTCAGTAACCCCTCTCCCCCAGCGCCCTGTGTTACTGACTGTATCTCTACTGATGTTAATCCAGCTCCCTCACACTGTCACTCAGTAACCCCTCTCCCCCAGCCCTGTGTTACTGACTGTATCTCTACTGATGTTAATCCAGCTCCCTCACACTGTCACTCAGTAACCCCTCTCCCCCAGCGCCCTGTGTTACTGACTGTATCTCTACTGATGTTAATCCAGCTCCCTCACACTGTCACTCAGTAACCCCTCTCCCCCCAGCGCCCTGTGTTACTGACTGTATCTCTACTGATGTTAATCCAGCTCCCTCACACTGTCACTCAGTAACCCTCTCTCCCCCAGCCCTGTGTTACTGACTGTATCTCTACTGATGTTAATCCAGCTCCCTCACACTGTCACTCAGTAACCCCTCTCCCCCAGCGCCCTGTGTTACTGACTGTATCTCTACTGATGTTAATCCAGCTCCCTCACACTGTCACTCAGTAACCCCTCTCCCCCAGCGCCCTGTGTTACTGACTGTATCTCTACTGATGTTAATCCAGCTCCCTCACACTGTCACTCAGTAACCCCTCTCCCCCAGCGCCCTGTGTTACTGACTGTATCTCTACTGATGTTAATCCAGCTCCCTCACACTGTCACTCAGTAACCCCTCTCCCCCCAGCGCCCTGTGTTACTGACTGTATCTCTACTGATGTTAATCCAGCTCCCTCACACTGTCACTCAGTAACCCCTCTCCCCCAGCGCCCTGTGTTACTGACTGTATCTCTACTGATGTTAATCCAGCTCCCTCACACTGTCACTCAGTAACCCCTCTCCCCCAGCGCCCTGTGTTACTGACTGTATCTCTACTGATGTTAATCCAGCTCCCTCACACTGTCACTCAGTAACCCCTCTCCCCCCAGCGCCCTGTGTTACTGACTGTATCTCTACTGATGTTAATCCAGCTCCCTCACACTGTCACTCAGTAACCCCTCTCCCCCAGCGCCCTGTGTTACTGACTGTATCTCTACTGATGTTAATCCAGCTCCCTCACACTGTCACTCAGTAACCCCTCTCCCCCCAGCGCCCTGTGTTACTGACTGTATCTCTACTGATGTTAATCCAGCTCCCTCACACTGTCACTCAGTAACCCCTCTCCCCCAGCGCCCTGTGTTACTGACTGTATCTCTACTGATGTTAATCCAGCTCCCTCACACTGTCACTCAGTAACCCCTCTCCCCCAGCGCCCTGTGTTACTGACTGTATCTCTACTGATGTTAATCCAGCTCCCTCACACTGTCACTCAGTAACCCCTCTCCCCCAGCGCCCTGTGTTACTGACTGTATCTCTACTGATGTTAATCCAGCTCCCTCACACTGTCACTCAGTAACCCCTCTCCCCCAGCGCCCTGTGTTACTGACTGTATCTCTACTGATGTTAATCCAGCTCCCTCACACTGTCACTCAGTAACCCCTCTCCCCCCAGCGCCCTGTGTTACTGACTGTATCTCTACTGATGTTAATCCAGCTCCCTCACACTGTCACTCAGTAACCCCTCTCCCCCCAGCGCCCTGTGTTACTGACTGTATCTCTACTGATGTTAATCCAGCTCCCTCACACTGTCACTCAGTAACCCCTCTCCCCCAGCGCCCTGTGTTACTGACTGTATCTCTACTGATGTTAATCCAGCTCCCTCACACTGTCACTCAGTAACCCCTCTCCCCCAGCGCCCTGTGTTACTGACTGTATCTCTACTGATGTTAATCCAGCTCCCTCACACTGTCACTCAGTAACCCCTCTCCCCCCAGCGCCCTGTGTTACTGACTGTATCTCTACTGATGTTAATCCAGCTCCCTCACACTGTCACTCAGTAACCCCTCTCCCCCAGCGCCCTGTGTTACTGACTGTATCTCTACTGATGTTAATCCAGCTCCCTCACACTGTCACTCAGTAACCCCTCTCCCCCCAGCGCCCTGTGTTACTGACTGTATCTCTACTGATGTTAATCCAGCTCCCTCACACTGTCACTCAGTAACCCCTCTCCCCCAGCGCCCTGTGTTACTGACTGTATCTCTACTGATGTTAATCCAGCTCCCTCACACTGTCACTCAGTAACCCCTCTCCCCCAGCGCCCTGTGTTACTGACTGTATCTCTACTGATGTTAATCCAGCTCCCTCACACTGTCACTCAGTAACCCCTCTCCCCCAGCGCCCTGTGTTACTGACTGTATCTCTACTGATGTTAATCCAGCTCCCTCACACTGTCACTCAGTAACCCCTCTCCCCCAGCCCTGTGTTACTGACTGTATCTCTACTGATGTTAATCCAGCTCCCTCACACTGTCACTCAGTAACCCCTCTCCCCCCAGCGCCCTGTGTTACTGACTGTATCTCTACTGATGTTAATCCAGCTCCCTCACACTGTCACTCAGTAACCCCTCTCCCCCCAGCGCCCTGTGTTACTGACTGTATCTCTACTGATGTTAATCCAGCTCCCTCACACTGTCACTCAGTAACCCCTCTCCCCCAGCGCCCTGTGTTACTGACTGTATCTCTACTGATGTTAATCCAGCTCCCTCACACTGTCACTCAGTAACCCCTCTCCCCCAGCGCCCTGTGTTACTGACTGTATCTCTACTGATGTTAATCCAGCTCCCTCACACTGTCACTCAGTAACCCCTCTCCCCCAGCGCCCTGTGTTACTGACTGTATCTCTACTGATGTTAATCCAGCTCCCTCACACTGTCACTCAGTAACCCCTCTCCCCCAGCGCCCTGTGTTACTGACTGTATCTCTACTGATGTTAATCCAGCTCCCTCACACTGTCACTCAGTAACCCCTCTCCCCCCAGCCCTGTGTTACTGACTGTATCTCTACTGATGTTAATCCAGCTCCCTCACACTGTCACTCAGTAACCCCTCTCCCCCAGCGCCCTGTGTTACTGACTGTATCTCTACTGATGTTAATCCAGCTCCCTCACACTGTCACTCAGTAACCCCTCTCCCCCCAGCGCCCTGTGTTACTGACTGTATCTCTACTGATGTTAATCCAGCTCCCTCACACTGTCACTCAGTAACCCCTCTCCCCCCAGCGCCCTGTGTTACTGACTGTATCTCTACTGATGTTAATCCAGCTCCCTCACACTGTCACTCAGTAACCCCTCTCCCCCCAGCGCCCTGTGTTACTGACTGTATCTCTACTGATGTTAATCCAGCTCCCTCACACTGTCACTCAGTAACCCCTCTCCCCCCAGCGCCCTGTGTTACTGACTGTATCTCTACTGATGTTAATCCAGCTCCCTCACACTGTCACTCAGTAACCCCTCTCCCCCAGCGCCCTGTGTTACTGACTGTATCTCTACTGATGTTAATCCAGCTCCCTCACACTGTCACTCAGTAACCCCTCTCCCCCCAGCGCCCTGTGTTACTGACTGTATCTCTACTGATGTTAATCCAGCTCCCTCACACTGTCACTCAGTAACCCCTCTCCCCCAGCGCCCTGTGTTACTGACTGTATCTCTACTGATGTTAATCCAGCTCCCTCACACTGTCACTCAGTAACCCCTCTCCCCCCAGCGCCCTGTGTTACTGACTGTATCTCTACTGATGTTAATCCAGCTCCCTCACACTGTCACTCAGTAACCCCTCTCCCCCCAGCGCCCTGTGTTACTGACTGTATCTCTACTGATGTTAATCCAGCTCCCTCACACTGTCACTCAGTAACCCCTCTCCCCCAGCGCCCTGTGTTACTGACTGTATCTCTACTGATGTTAATCCAGCTCCCTCACACTGTCACTCAGTAACCCCTCTCCCCCAGCGCCCTGTGTTACTGACTGTATCTCTACTGATGTTAATCCAGCTCCCTCACACTGTCACTCAGTAACCCTCTCCCCCCAGCGCCCTGTGTTACTGACTGTATCTCTACTGATGTTAATCCAGCTCCCTCACACTGTCACTCAGTAACCCCTCTCCCCCAGCGCCCTGTGTTACTGACTGTATCTCTACTGATGTTAATCCAGCTCCCTCACACTGTCACTCAGTAACCCCTCTCCCCCAGCGCCCTGTGTTACTGACTGTATCTCTACTGATGTTAATCCAGCTCCCTCACACTGTCACTCAGTAACCCCTCTCCCCCCAGCGACCTGTGTTACTGACTGTATCTCTATTTATGTTAATCCAGCTCCCTCACACTGTCACTCTGTAACCCCTCTCCCCCAGCGCCCTGTGTTACTGACTGTATCTCCACTGACGTTAATCCAGCTCCCTCACACTGTCACTCAGTAACCCCTCTCCCCCAGCCCTGTGTTACTGACTGTATCTCTACTGATGTTAATCCAGCTCCCTCACACTGTCACTCAGTAACCCCTCTCCCCCCAGCCCTGTGTTACTGACTGTATCTCTACTGATGTTAATCCAGCTCCCTCACACTGTCACTCAGTAACCCCTCTCCCCCAGCGCCCTGTGTTACTGACTGTATCTCTACTGATGTTAATCCAGCTCCCTCACACTGTCACTCAGTAACCCCTCTCCCCCAGCGCCCTGTGTTACTGACTGTATCTCTACTGATGTTAATCCAGCTCCCTCACACTGTCACTCAGTAACCCCTCTCCCCCAGCGCCCTGTGTTACTGACTGTATCTCTACTGATGTTAATCCAGCTCCCTCACACTGTCACTCAGTAACCCCTCTCCCCCAGCGCCCTGTGTTACTGACTGTATCTCTACTGGTGTTAATCCAGCTCCCTCACACTGTCAATCTGTAACCCCTCTACCCCCAGCGCCCTGTGTTACTGACTGTATCTCTACTGATGTTAATCCAGCTCCCTCACACTGTCACTCAGTAACCCCTCTCCCCCCAGCGCCCTGTGTTACTGACTGTATCTCTACTGATGTTAATCCAGCTCCCTCACACTGTCACTCAGTAACCCCTCTACCCCCAGCGCCCTGTGTTACTGACTGTATCTCTACTGATGTTAATCCAGCTCCCTCACACTGTCACTCAGTAACCTCTCCCCCCAGCGCCCTGTGTTACTGACTGTATCTCTACTGATGTTAATCCAGCTCCCTCACACTGTCACTCAGTAACCCCTCTCCCCTAGCGCCCTGTGTTACTGACTGTATCTCTGCTGATGTTAATCCAGCTCCCTCACACTGTCACTCAGTAACCCCTCTCCTCCAGCGCCCTGTGTTACTGACTGTATCTCTACTGGTGTTAATCCAGCTCCCTCACACTGTCACTCAGTAACCCCTCTCCCCCAGCGCCCTGTGTTACTGACTGTATCTCTACTGATGTTAATCCAGCTCCCTCACACTGTCACTCAGTAACCCCTCTCCCCCAGCGCCCTGTGTTACTGACTGTATCTCTACTGATGTTAATCCAGCTCCCTCACACTGTCACTCAGTAACCCCTCCCCCCAGCGCCCTGTGTTACTGACTGTATCTCTACTGATGTTAATCCAGCTCCCTCACACTGTCACTCAGTAACCCCTCTCCCCCAGCGCCCTGTGTTACTGACTGTATCTCTACTGATGTTAATCCAGCTCCCTCACACTGTCACTCAGTAACCCCTCTCCCCCAGCGCCCTGTGTTACTGACTGTATCTCTACTGATGTTAATCCAGCTCCCTCACACTGTCACTCAGTAACCCCTCTCCCCCAGCGCCCTGTGTTACTGACTGTATCTCTACTGATGTTAATCCAGCTCCCTCACACTGTCACTCAGTAACCCCTCTCCCCCCAGCGCCCTGTGTTACTGACTGTATCTCTACTGATGTTAATCCAGCTCCCTCACACTGTCACTCAGTAACCCCTCTCCCCCAGCGCCCTGTGTTACTGACTGTATCTCTACTGATGTTAATCCAGCTCCCTCACACTGTCACTCAGTAACCCCTCTCCCCCCAGCGCCCTGTGTTACTGACTGTATCTCTACTGATGTTAATCCAGCTCCCTCACACTGTCACTCAGTAACCCCTCTCCCCCAGCGCCCTGTGTTACTGACTGTATCTCTACTGATGTTAATCCAGCTCCCTCACACTGTCACTCAGTAACCCCTCTCCCCCAGCGCCCTGTGTTACTGACTGTATCTCTACTGATGTTAATCCAGCTCCCTCACACTGTCACTCAGTAACCCCTCTCCCCCAGCGCCCTGTGTTACTGACTGTATCTCTACTGATGTTAATCCAGCTCCCTCACACTGTCACTCAGTAACCCCTCTCCCCCAGCGCCCTGTGTTACTGACTGTATCTCTACTGATGTTAATCCAGCTCCCTCACACTGTCACTCAGTAACCCCTCTCCCCCAGCGCCCTGTGTTACTGACTGTATCTCTACTGATGTTAATCCAGCTCCCTCACACTGTCACTCAGTAACCCCTCTCCCCCAGCGCCCTGTGTTACTGACTGTATCTCTACTGATGTTAATCCAGCTCCCTCACACTGTCACTCAGTAACCCCTCTCCCCCAGCCCTGTGTTACTGACTGTATCTCTACTGATGTTAATCCAGCTCCCTCACACTGTCACTCAGTAACCCCTCTCCCCCAGCGCCCTGTGTTACTGACTGTATCTCTACTGATGTTAATCCAGCTCCCTCACACTGTCACTCAGTAACCCCTCTCCCCCCAGCGCCCTGTGTTACTGACTGTATCTCTACTGATGTTAATCCAGCTCCCTCACACTGTCACTCAGTAACCCCTCTCCCCCAGCGCCCTGTGTTACTGACTGTATCTCTACTGATGTTAATCCAGCTCCCTCACACTGTCACTCAGTAACCCCTCTCCCCCCAGCGCCCTGTGTTACTGACTGTATCTCTACTGATGTTAATCCAGCTCCCTCACACTGTCACTCAGTAACCCCTCTCCCCCAGCGCCCTGTGTTACTGACTGTATCTCTACTGATGTTAATCCAGCTCCCTCACACTGTCACTCAGTAACCCCTCTCCCCCAGCGCCCTGTGTTACTGACTGTATCTCTACTGATGTTAATCCAGCTCCCTCACACTGTCACTCAGTAACCCCTCTCCCCCCAGCGCCCTGTGTTACTGACTGTATCTCTACTGATGTTAATCCAGCTCCCTCACACTGTCACTCAGTAACCCCTCCCCCCAGCGCCCTGTGTTACTGACTGTATCTCTACTGATGTTAATCCAGCTCCCTCACACTGTCACTCAGTAACCCCTCTCCCCCAGCGCCCTGTGTTACTGACTGTATCTCTACTGATGTTAATCCAGCTCCCTCACACTGTCACTCAGTAACCCCTCTCCCCCAGCGCCCTGTGTTACTGACTGTATCTCTACTGATGTTAATCCAGCTCCCTCACACTGTCACTCAGTAACCCCTCTCCCCCCAGCGCCCTGTGTTACTGACTGTATCTCTACTGATGTTAATCCAGCTCCCTCACACTGTCACTCAGTAACCCCTCTCCCCCAGCGCCCTGTGTTACTGACTGTATCTCTACTGATGTTAATCCAGCTCCCTCACACTGTCACTCAGTAACCCCTCTCCCCCAGCGCCCTGTGTTACTGACTGTATCTCTACTGATGTTAATCCAGCTCCCTCACACTGTCACTCAGTAACCCCTCTCCCCCCAGCGCCCTGTGTTACTGACTGTATCTCTACTGATGTTAATCCAGCTCCCTCACACTGTCACTCAGTAACCCCTCTCCCCCAGCGCCCTGTGTTACTGACTGTATCTCTACTGATGTTAATCCAGCTCCCTCACACTGTCACTCAGTAACCCCTCTCCCCCAGCGCCCTGTGTTACTGACTGTATCTCTACTGATGTTAATCCAGCTCCCTCACACTGTCACTCAGTAACCCCTCTCCCCCCAGCGCCCTGTGTTACTGACTGTATCTCTACTGATGTTAATCCAGCTCCCTCACACTGTCACTCAGTAACCCCTCTCCCCCAGCGCCCTGTGTTACTGACTGTATCTCTACTGATGTTAATCCAGCTCCCTCACACTGTCACTCAGTAACCCCTCTCCCCCCAGCGCCCTGTGTTACTGACTGTATCTCTACTGATGTTAATCCAGCTCCCTCACACTGTCACTCAGTAACCCCTCTCCCCCAGCGCCCTGTGTTACTGACTGTATCTCTACTGATGTTAATCCAGCTCCCTCACACTGTCACTCAGTAACCCCTCTCCCCCAGCGCCCTGTGTTACTGACTGTATCTCTACTGATGTTAATCCAGCTCCCTCACACTGTCACTCAG
The DNA here is from genome assembly GCF_017639515.1 of Carcharodon carcharias. Classification (NCBI taxonomy): domain Eukaryota; kingdom Metazoa; phylum Chordata; class Chondrichthyes; order Lamniformes; family Lamnidae; genus Carcharodon; species Carcharodon carcharias. The sequence continues at coordinate 20,466 of NW_024470625.1, forward strand.
TAACCCCTCTCCCCCAGCGCCCTGTGTTACTGACTGTATCTCTACTGATGTTAATCCAGCTCCCTCACACTGTCACTCAGTAACCCCTCTCCCCCAGCCCTGTGTTACTGACTGTATCTCTACTGATGTTAATCCAGCTCCCTCACACTGTCACTCAGTAACCCCTCTCCCCCCAGCGCCCTGTGTTACTGACTGTATCTCTACTGATGTTAATCCAGCTCCCTCACACTGTCACTCAGTAACCCTCTCCCCCCAGCCCTGTGTTACTGACTGTATCTCTACTGATGTTAATCCAGCTCCCTCACACTGTCACTCAGTAACCCCTCTCCCCCCACCCTGTGTTACTGACTGTATCTCTACTGATGTTAATCCAGCTCCCTCACACTGTCACTCAGTAACCCCTCTCCCCAGTGCCCTGTGTTACTGACTGTATCTCTACTGATGTTAATCCAGCTCCCTCACACTGTCACTCAGTAACCCCTCTCCCCCAGCGCCCTGTGTTACTGACTGTATCTCTACTGATGTTAATCCAGCTCCCTCACACTGTCACTCAGTAACCCCTCTCCCCCAGCGCCCTGTGTTACTGACTGTATCTCTACTGATGTTAATCCAGCTCCCTCACACTGTCACTCAGTAACCCCTCTCCCCCAGCGCCCTGTGTTACTGACTGTATCTCTACTGATGTTAATCCAGCTCCCTCACACTGTCACTCAGTAACCCCTCTCCCCCAGCGCCCTGTGTTACTGACTGTATCTCTACTGATGTTAATCCAGCTCCCTCACACTGTCACTCAGTAACCCCTCTCCCCCCAGCGCCCTGTGTTACTGACTGTATCTCTACTGATGTTAATCCAGCTCCCTCACACTGTCACTCAGTAACCCCTCTCCCCCAGCGCCCTGTGTTACTGACTGTATCTCTACTGATGTTAATCCAGCTCCCTCACACTGTCACTCAGTAACCCCTCTCCCCCCAGCGCCCTGTGTTACTGACTGTATCTCTACTGATGTTAATCCAGCTCCCTCACACTGTCACTCAGTAACCCCTCTCCCCCAGCGCCCTGTGTTACTGACTGTATCTCTACTGATGTTAATCCAGCTCCCTCACACTGTCACTCAGTAACCCCTCTCCCCCCAGCGCCCTGTGTTACTGACTGTATCTCTACTGATGTTAATCCAGCTCCCTCACACTGTCACTCAGTAACCCCTCTCCCCCAGCGCCCTGTGTTACTGACTGTATCTCTACTGATGTTAATCCAGCTCCCTCACACTGTCACTCAGTAACCCCTCTCCCCCCAGCGCCCTGTGTTACTGACTGTATCTCTACTGATGTTAATCCAGCTCCCTCACACTGTCACTCAGTAACCCCTCTCCCCCAGCCCCTGTGTTACTGACTGTATCTCTACTGATGTTAATCCAGCTCCCTCACACTGTCACTCAGTAACCCCTCTCCCCCAGCGCCCTGTGTTACTGACTGTATCTCTACTGATGTTAATCCAGCTCCCTCACACTGTCACTCAGTAACCCCTCTCCCCCCAGCGCCCTGTGTTACTGACTGTATCTCTACTGATGTTAATCCAGCTCCCTCACACTGTCACTCAGTAACCCCTCCCCCCAGCGCCCTGTGTTACTGACTGTATCTCTACTGATGTTAATCCAGCTCCCTCACACTGTCACTCAGTAACCCCTCTCCCCCAGCCCTGTGTTACTGACTGTATCTCTACTGATGTTAATCCAGCTCCCTCACACTGTCACTCAGTAACCCCTCTCCCCCCAGCGCCCTGTGTTACTGACTGTATCTCTACTGATGTTAATCCAGCTCCCTCACACTGTCACTCAGTAACCCCTCTCCCCCAGCGCCCTGTGTTACTGACTGTATCTCTACTGATGTTAATCCAGCTCCCTCACACTGTCACTCAGTAACCCTCTCCCCCCAGCGCCCTGTGTTACTGACTGTATCTCTACTGATGTTAATCCAGCTCCCTCACACTGTCACTCAGTAACCCCTCTCCCCCAGCGCCCTGTGTTACTGACTGTATCTCTACTGATGTTAATCCAGCTCCCTCACACTGTCACTCAGTAACCCCTCTCCCCCCAGCGCCCTGTGTTACTGACTGTATCTCTACTGATGTTAATCCAGCTCCCTCACACTGTCACTCAGTAACCCCTCTCCCCCAGCGCCCTGTGTTACTGACTGTATCTCTACTGATGTTAATCCAGCTCCCTCACACTGTCACTCAGTAACCCCTCTCCCCCAGCGCCCTGTGTTACTGACTGTATCTCTACTGATGTTAATCCAGCTCCCTCACACTGTCACTCAGTAACCCCTCTCCCCCAGCGCCCTGTGTTACTGACTGTATCTCTACTGATGTTAATCCAGCTCCCTCACACTGTCACTCAGTAACCCCTCTCCCCCAGCGCCCTGTGTTACTGACTGTATCTCTACTGATGTTAATCCAGCTCCCTCACACTGTCACTCAGTAACCCCTCTCCCCCAGCGCCCTGTGTTACTGACTGTATCTCTACTGATGTTAATCCAGCTCCCTCACACTGTCACTCAGTAACCCCTCTCCCCCAGCGCCCTGTGTTACTGACTGTATCTCTACTGATGTTAATCCAGCTCCCTCACACTGTCACTCAGTAACCCCTCTCCCCCAGCGCCCTGTGTTACTGACTGTATCTCTACTGATGTTAATCCAGCTCCCTCACACTGTCACTCAGTAACCCCTCTCCCCCAGCGCCCTGTGTTACTGACTGTATCTCTACTGATGTTAATCCAGCTCCCTCACACTGTCACTCAGTAACCCCTCTCCCCCAGCGCCCTGTGTTACTGACTGTATCTCTACTGATGTTAATCCAGCTCCCTCACACTGTCACTCAGTAACCCCTCTCCCCCAGCGCCCTGTGTTACTGACTGTATCTCTACTGATGTTAATCCAGCTCCCTCACACTGTCACTCAGTAACCCCTCTCCCCCAGCGCCCTGTGTTACTGACTGTATCTCTACTGATGTTAATCCAGCTCCCTCACACTGTCACTCAGTAACCCCTCTCCCCCCAGCGCCCTGTGTTACTGACTGTATCTCTACTGATGTTAATCCAGCTCCCTCACACTGTCACTCAGTAACCCCTCTCCCCCAGCGCCCTGTGTTACTGACTGTATCTCTACTGATGTTAATCCAGCTCCCTCACACTGTCACTCAGTAACCCCTCTCCCCCCAGAGCTCTGTCTTACTGACTGTATCTCTACTGATGTTAATCCAGCTCCCTCACACTGTCACTCAGTAACCCCTCTCCCCCCAGAGCTCTGTCTTACTGACTGTATCGCTACCGATGTTAATCCAGCTCCCTCACACTGTCACTCAGTAACCCCTCCCCCCAGCGCCCTGTATTACTGACTGTATCTCTACTGATGTTAATCCAGCTCCCTCACACTGTCACTCAGTAACCCCTCCCCCCAGCGCCCTGTATTACTGACTGTATCTCTACTGATGTTAATCCAGCTTCCTCACACTGTCACTCAGTAACCCCTCTCCCCCAGCGCCCTGTGTTACTGACTGTATCTCTACTGATGTTAATCCAGCTCCCTCACACTGTCACTCAGTAACCCCTCTCCCCCAGCGCCCTGTGTTACTGACTGTATCTCTACTGATGTTAATCCAGCTCCCTCACACTGTCACTCAGTAACCCCTCTCCCCCAGCGCCCTGTGTTACTGACTGTATCTCTACTGATGTTAATCCAGCTCCCTCACACTGTCACTCAGTAACCCCTCTCCCCCAGCGCCCTGTGTTACTGACTGTATCTCTACTGATGTTAATCCAGCTCCCTCACACTGTCACTCAGTAACCCCTCTCCCCCAGCGCCCTGTGTTACTGACTGTATCTCTACTGATGTTAATCCAGCTCCCTCACACTGTCACTCAGTAACCCCTCTCCCCCCAGCGCCCTGTGTTACTGACTGTATCTCTACTGATGTTAATCCAGCTCCCTCACACTGTCACTCAGTAACCCCTCTCCCCCCAGCGCCCTGTGTTACTGACTGTATCTCTACTGATGTTAATCCAGCTCCCTCACACTGTCACTCAGTAACCCCTCTCCCCCAGCGCCCTGTGTTACTGACTGTATCTCTACTGATGTTAATCCAGCTCCCTCACACTGTCACTCAGTAACCCCTCTCCCCCAGCGCCCTGTGTTACTGACTGTATCTCTACTGATGTTAATCCAGCTCCCTCACACTGTCACTCAGTAACCCCTCTCCCCCAGCGCCCTGTGTTACTGACTGTATCTCTACTGATGTTAATCCAGCTCCCTCACACTGTCACTCAGTAACCCCTCTCCCCCAGCGCCCTGTGTTACTGACTGTATCTCTACTGATGTTAATCCAGCTCCCTCACACTGTCACTCAGTAACCCCTCTCCCCCCAGCGCCCTGTGTTACTGACTGTATCTCTACTGATGTTAATCCAGCTCCCTCACACTGTCACTCAGTAACCCCTCTCCCCCAGCGCCCTGTGTTACTGACTGTATCTCTACTGATGTTAATCCAGCTCCCTCACACTGTCACTCAGTAACCCCTCTCCCCCCAGCGCCCTGTGTTACTGACTGTATCTCTACTGATGTTAATCCAGCTCCCTCACACTGTCACTCAGTAACCCCTCTCCCCCAGCGCCCTGTGTTACTGACTGTATCTCTACTGATGTTAATCCAGCTCCCTCACACTGTCACTCAGTAACCCCTCTCCCCCCAGCGCCCTGTGTTACTGACTGTATCTCTACTGATGTTAATCCAGCTCCCTCACACTGTCACTCAGTAACCCCTCTCCCCCAGCGCCCTGTGTTACTGACTGTATCTCTACTGATGTTAATCCAGCTCCCTCACACTGTCACTCAGTAACCCCTCTCCCCCAGCGCCCTGTGTTACTGACTGTATCTCTACTGATGTTAATCCAGCTCCCTCACACTGTCACTCAGTAACCCCTCTCCCCCCAGCGCCCTGTGTTACTGACTGTATCTCTACTGATGTTAATCCAGCTCCCTCACACTGTCACTCAGTAACCCCTCTCCCCCCAGCGCCCTGTGTTACTGACTGTATCTCTACTGATGTTAATCCAGCTCCCTCACACTGTCACTCAGTAACCCCTCTCCCCCAGCGCCCTGTGTTACTGACTGTATCTCTACTGATGTTAATCCAGCTCCCTCACACTGTCACTCAGTAACCCCTCTCCCCCAGCGCCCTGTGTTACTGACTGTATCTCTACTGATGTTAATCCAGCTCCCTCACACTGTCACTCAGTAACCCCTCTCCCCCCAGCGCCCTGTGTTACTGACTGTATCTCTACTGATGTTAATCCAGCTCCCTCACACTGTCACTCAGTAACCCCTCTCCCCCAGCGCCCTGTGTTACTGACTGTATCTCTACTGATGTTAATCCAGCTCCCTCACACTGTCACTCAGTAACCCCTCTCCCCCAGCCCTGTGTTACTGACTGTATCTCTACTGATGTTAATCCAGCTCCCTCACACTGTCACTCAGTAACCCCTCTCCCCCAGCGCCCTGTGTTACTGACTGTATCTCTACTGATGTTAATCCAGCTCCCTCACACTGTCACTCAGTAACCCCTCTCCCCCAGCGCCCTGTGTTACTGACTGTATCTCTACTGATGTTAATCCAGCTCCCTCACACTGTCACTCAGTAACCCCTCTCCCCCCAGCGCCCTGTGTTACTGACTGTATCTCTACTGATGTTAATCCAGCTCCCTCACACTGTCACTCAGTAACCCCTCTCCCCCAGCCCTGTGTTACTGACTGTATCTCTACTGATGTTAATCCAGCTCCCTCACACTGTCACTCAGTAACCCCTCTCCCCCAGCGCCCTGTGTTACTGACTGTATCTCTACTGATGTTAATCCAGCTCCCTCACACTGTCACTCAGTAACCCCTCCCCCCAGCGCCCTGTGTTACTGACTGTATCTCTACTGATGTTAATCCAGCTCCCTCACACTGTCACTCAGTAACCCCTCTCCCCCAGCGCCCTGTGTTACTGACTGTATCTCTACTGATGTTAATCCAGCTCCCTCACACTGTCACTCAGTAACCCCTCTCCCCCAGCGCCCTGTGTTACTGACTGTATCTCTACTGATGTTAATCCAGCTCCCTCACACTGTCACTCAGTAACCCCTCTCCCCCAGCGCCCTGTGTTACTGACTGTATCTCTACTGATGTTAATCCAGCTCCCTCACACTGTCACTCAGTAACCCCTCTCCCCCAGCGCCCTGTGTTACTGACTGTATCTCTACTGATGTTAATCCAGCTCCCTCACACTGTCACTCAGTAACCCCTCTCCCCCAGCGCCCTGTGTTACTGACTGTATCTCTACTGATGTTAATCCAGCTCCCTCACACTGTCACTCAGTAACCCCTCTCCCCCCAGCGCCCTGTGTTACTGACTGTATCTCTACTGATGTTAATCCAGCTCCCTCACACTGTCACTCAGTAACCCCTCTCCCCCAGCGCCCTGTGTTACTGACTGTATCTCTACTGATGTTAATCCAGCTCCCTCACACTGTCACTCAGTAACCCCTCTCCCCCCAGCGCCCTGTGTTACTGACTGTATCTCTACTGATGTTAATCCAGCTCCCTCACACTGTCACTCAGTAACCCCTCTCCCCCCAGCGCCCTGTGTTACTGACTGTATCTCTACTGATGTTAATCCAGCTCCCTCACACTGTCACTCAGTAACCCCTCTCCCCCAGCGCCCTGTGTTACTGACTGTATCTCTACTGATGTTAATCCAGCTCCCTCACACTGTCACTCAGTAACCCCTCCCCCCAGCGCCCTGTGTTACTGACTGTATCTCTACTGATGTTAATCCAGCTCCCTCACACTGTCACTCAGTAACCCTCTCTCCCCCAGCGCCCTGTGTTACTGACTGTATCTCTACTGATGTTAATCCAGCTCCCTCACACTGTCACTCAGTAACCCCTCTCCCCCCAGCGCCCTGTGTTACTGACTGTATCTCTACTGATGTTAATCCAGCTCCCTCACACTGTCACTCAGTAACCCCTCTCCCCCAGCCCTGTGTTACTGACTGTATCTCTACTGATGTTAATCCAGCTCCCTCACACTGTCACTCAGTAACCCCTCTCCCCCAGCGCCCTGTGTTACTGACTGTATCTCTACTGATGTTAATCCAGCTCCCTCACACTGTCACTCAGTAACCCCTCTCCCCCAGCGCCCTGTGTTACTGACTGTATCTCTACTGATGTTAATCCAGCTCCCTCACACTGTCACTCAGTAACCCCTCTCCCCCCAGCGCCCTGTGTTACTGACTGTATCTCTACTGATGTTAATCCAGCTCCCTCACACTGTCACTCAGTAACCCCTCTCCCCCAGCGCCCTGTGTTACTGACTGTATCTCTACTGATGTTAATCCAGCTCCCTCACACTGTCACTCAGTAACCCCTCTCCCCCCAGCCCTGTGTTACTGACTGTATCTCTACTGATGTTAATCCAGCTCCCTCACACTGTCACTCAGTAACCCCTCTCCCCCAGCGCCCTGTGTTACTGACTGTATCTCTACTGATGTTAATCCAGCTCCCTCACACTGTCACTCAGTAACCCCTCTCCCCCCAGCGCCCTGTGTTACTGACTGTATCTCTACTGATGTTAATCCAGCTCCCTCACACTGTCACTCAGTAACCCCATTCCCCCCAGCGCCTTGTGTTACTGACTGTATCTCTACTGATGTTAATCCAGCTCCCTCACACTGTCACTCAGTAACCCCTCTCCCCAGCGCCCTGTGTTACTGACTGTATCTCTACTGATGTTAATCCAGCTCCCTCACACTGTCCCTCTGTAACACCTCTCCCCCCAGCGCCCTGTGTTACTGACTGTATCTCTACTGATGTTAATCCAGCTCCCTCACACTGTCACTCAGTAACCCCTCTCCCCCAGCGCCCTGTGTTACTGACTGTATCTCTACTGATGTTAATCCAGCTCCCTCACACTGTCACTCAGTAACCCCTCTCCCCCAGCGCCCTGTGTTACTGACTGTATCTCTACTGATGTTAATCCAGCTCCCTCACACTGTCACTCAGTAACCCCTCTCCCCCAGCGCCCTGTGTTACTGACTGTATCTCTACTGATGTTAATCCAGCTCCCTCACACTGTCACTCAGTAACCCCTCTCCCCCAGCGCCCTGTGTTACTGACTGTATCTCTACTGATGTTAATCCAGCTCCCTCACACTGTCACTCAGTAACCCCTCTCCCCCAGCGCCCTGTGTTACTGACTGTATCTCTACTGATGTTAATCCAGCTCCCTCACACTGTCACTCAGTAACCCCTCTCCCCCAGCGCCCTGTGTTACTGACTGTATCTCTACTGATGTTAATCCAGCTCCCTCACACTGTCACTCAGTAACCCCTCTCCCCCAGCGCCCTGTGTTACTGACTGTATCTCTACTGATGTTAATCCAGCTCCCTCACACTGTCACTCAGTAACCCCTCTCCCCCAGCGCCCTGTGTTACTGACTGTATCTCTACTGATGTTAATCCAGCTCCCTCACACTGTCACTCAGTAACCCCTCTCCCCCAGCGCCCTGTGTTACTGACTGTATCTCTACTGATGTTAATCCAGCTCCCTCACACTGTCACTCAGTAACCCCTCTCCCCCAGCGCCCTGTGTTACTGACTGTATCTCTACTGATGTTAATCCAGCTCCCTCACACTGTCACTCAGTAACCCCTCTCCCCCAGCGCCCTGTGTTACTGACTGTATCTCTACTGATGTTAATCCAGCTCCCTCACACTGTCACTCAGTAACCCCTCTCCCCCAGCGCCCTGTGTTACTGACTGTATCTCTACTGATGTTAATCCAGCTCCCTCACACTGTCACTCAGTAACCCCTCTCCCCCAGCGCCCTGTGTTACTGACTGTATCTCTACTGATGTTAATCCAGCTCCCTCACACTGTCACTCAGTAACCCCTCTCCCCCAGCGCCCTGTGTTACTGACTGTATCTCTACTGATGTTAATCCAGCTCCCTCACACTGTCACTCAGTAACCCCTCTCCCCCAGCGCCCTGTGTTACTGACTGTATCTCTACTGATGTTAATCCAGCTCCCTCACACTGTCACTCAGTAACCCCTCTCCCCCAGCGCCCTGTGTTACTGACTGTATCTCTACTGATGTTAATCCAGCTCCCTCACACTCTCACTCAGTAACCCCTCTCCCCCCAGCGTCCTGTGTTACTGACTGTATCTCTACTGATGTTAATCCAGCTCCCTCACACTGTCACTCAGTAACCCCTCTCACCCCCAGCGCCCTGTGTTACTGACTGTATCTCTACTGATGTTAATCCAGCTCCCTCACACTGTCACTCAGTAACCCCTCTCCCCCAGCCCTGTGTTACTGACTGTATCTCTACTGATGTTAATCCAGCTCCCTCACACTGTCACTCAGTAACCCCTCTCCCCCAGCGCCCTGTGTTACTGACTGTATCTCTACTGATGTTAATCCAGCTCCCTCACACTGTCACTCAGTAACCCCTCTCCCCCAGCGCCCTGTGTTACTGACTGTATCTCTACTGATGTTAATCCAGCTCCCTCACACTGTCACTCAGTAACCCCTCTCCCCCAGCGCCCTGTGTTACTGACTGTATCTCTACTGATGTTAATCCAGCTCCCTCACACTGTCACTCAGTAACCCCTCTCCCCCAGCGCCCTGTGTTACTGACTGTATCTCTACTGATGTTAATCCAGCTCCCTCACACTGTCACTCAGTAACCCCTCTCCCCCAGCGCCCTGTGTTACTGACTGTATCTCTACTGATGTTAATCCAGCTCCCTCACACTGTCACTCAGTAACCCCTCACCCCCAGCGTCCTGTGTTACTGACTGTATCTCTACTGATGTTAATCCAGCTCCCTCACACTGTCACTCAGTAACCCCTCTCCCCCCCAGCCCTGTGTTAATGACTGTATCTCTACTGGTGTTAATCCAGCTCCCTCACACTGTCACTCAGTAACCCCTCTCCCCCAGCCCTGTGTTACTGACTGTATCTCTACTGATGTTAATCCAGCTCCCTCACACTGTCACTCAGTAACCCCTCTCCCCCAGCGCCCTGTGTTACTGACTGTATCTCTACTGATGTTAATCCAGCTCCCTCACACTGTCACTCAGTAACCCCTCTCCCCCAGCGCCCTGTGTTACTGACTGTATCTCTACTGATGTTAATCCAGCTCCCTCACACTGTCACTCAGTAACCCCTCTCCCCCAGCGCCCTGTGTTACTGACTGTATCTCTACTGATGTTAATCCAGCTCCCTCACACTGTCACTCAGTAACCCCTCTCCCCCAGCGCCCTGTGTTACTGACTGTATCTCTACTGATGTTAATCCAGCTCCCTCACACTGTCACTCAGTAACCCTCTCTCCCCCAGCGCCCTGTGTTACTGACTGTATCTCTACTGATGTTAATCCAGCTCCCTCACACTGTCACTCAGTAACCCCTCTCCCCCAGCGCCCTGTGTTACTGACTGTATCTCTACTGATGTTAATCCAGCTCCCTCACACTGTCACTCAGTAACCCCTCTCCCCCAGCGCCCTGTGTTACTGACTGTATCTCTACTGATGTTAATCCAGCTCCCTCACACTGTCACTCAGTAACCCCTCTCCCCCAGCGCCCTGTGTTACTGACTGTATCTCTACTGATGTTAATCCAGCTCCCTCACACTGTCACTCAGTAACCCCTCTCCCCCAGCGCCCTGTGTTACTGACTGTATCTCTACTGATGTTAATCCAGCTCCCTCACACTGTCACTCAGTAACCCCTCTCCCCCAGCGCCCTGTGTTACTGACTGTATCTCTACTGATGTTAATCCAGCTCCCTCACACTGTCACTCAGTAACCCCTCTCCCCCAGCCCTGTGTTACTGACTGTATCTCTACTGATGTTAATCCAGCTCCCTCACACTGTCACTCAGTAACCCCTCTCCCCCCAGCGCCCTGTGTTACTGACTGTATCTCTACTGATGTTAATCCAGCTCCCTCACACTGTCACTCAGTAACCCCTCTCCCCCAGCGCCCTGTGTTACTGACTGTATCTCTACTGATGTTAATCCAGCTCCCTCACACTGTCACTCAGTAACCCCTCTCCCCCCAGCGCCCTGTGTTACTGACTGTATCTCTACTGATGTTAATCCAGCTCCCTCACACTGTCACTCAGTAACCCCTCTCCCCCAGCGCCCTGTGTTACTGACTGTATCTCTACTGATGTTAATCCAGCTCCCTCACACTGTCACTCAGTAACCCCTCTCCCCCAGCGCCCTGTGTTACTGACTGTATCTCTACTGATGTTAATCCAGCTCCCTCACACTGTCACTCAGTAACCCCTCTCCCCCAGCGCCCTGTGTTACTGACTGTATCTCTACTGATGTTAATCCAGCTCCCTCACACTGTCACTCAGTAACCCCTCTCCCCCAGCGCCCTGTGTTACTGACTGTATCTCTACTGATGTTAATCCAGCTCCCTCACACTGTCACTCAGTAACCCCTCTCCCCCAGCGCCCTGTGTTACTGACTGTATCTCTACTGATGTTAATCCAGCTCCCTCACACTGTCACTCAGTAACCCCTCTCCCCCAGCGCCCTGTGTTACTGACTGTATCTCTACTGATGTTAATCCAGCTCCCTCACACTGTCACTCAGTAACCCCTCTCCCCCAGCGCCCTGTGTTACTGACTGTATCTCTACTGATGTTAATCCAGCTCCCTCACACTGTCACTCAGTAACCCCTCTCCCCCAGCGCCCTGTGTTACTGACTGTATCTCTACTGATGTTAATCCAGCTCCCTCACACTGTCACTCAGTAACCCCTCTCCCCCCAGCGCCCTGTGTTACTGACTGTATCTCTACTGATGTTAATCCAGCTCCCTCACACTGTCACTCAGTAACCCCTCTCCCCCAGCGCCCTGTGTTACTGACTGTATCTCTACTGATGTTAATCCAGCTCCCTCACACTGTCACTCAGTAACCCCTCTCCCCCAGCGCCCTGTGTTACTGACTGTATCTCTACTGATGTTAATCCAGCTCCCTCACACTGTCACTCAGTAACCCCTCTCCCCCAGCGCCCTGTGTTACTGACTGTATCTCTACTGATGTTAATCCAGCTCCCTCACACTGTCACTCAGTAACCCCTCTCCCCCAGCGCCCTGTGTTACTGACTGTATCTCTACTGATGTTAATCCAGCTCCCTCACACTGTCACTCAGTAACCCCTCTCCCCCCAGCGCCCTGTGTTACTGACTGTATCTCTACTGATGTTAATCCAGCTCCCTCACACTGTCACTCAGTAACCCCTCCCCCCAGCGCCCTGTGTTACTGACTGTATCTCTACTGATGTTAATCCAGCTCCCTCACACTGTCACTCAGTAACCCCTCTCCCCCAGCGCCCTGTGTTACTGACTGTATCTCTACTGATGTTAATCCAGCTCCCTCACACTGTCACTCAGTAACCCCTCTCCCCCAGCGCCCTGTGTTACTGACTGTATCTCTACTGATGTTAATCCAGCTCCCTCACACTGTCACTCAGTAACCCCTCTCCCCCAGCGCCCTGTGTTACTGACTGTATCTCTACTGATGTTAATCCAGCTCCCTCACACTGTCACTCAGTAACCCCTCTCCCCCAGCGCCCTGTGTTACTGACTGTATCTCTACTGATGTTAATCCAGCTCCCTCACACTGTCACTCAGTAACCCCTCTCCCCCCAGCGCCCTGTGTTACTGACTGTATCTCTACTGATGTTAATCCAGCTCCCTCACACTGTCACTCAGTAACCCCTCTCCCCCCAGCGCCCTGTGTTACTGACTGTATCTCTACTGATGTTAATCCAGCTCCCTCACACTGTCACTCAGTAACCCCTCTCCCCCAGCGCCCTGTGTTACTGACTGTATCTCTACTGATGTTAATCCAGCTCCCTCACACTGTCTCTCAGTAACTCCTCTCTCCCAGCGCCCTGTGTTACTGACTGTGTCTCTACTGATGTTAATCCAGCTCCCTCACACTGTCACTCAGTAACCCCTCTCCCCCCAGCGCCCTGTGTTACTGACTGTATCTCTACTGATGTTAATCCAGCTCCCTCACACTGTCACTCAGTAACCCCTCTCACCCCAGCGCCCTGTGTTACTGACTGTATCTCTACTGATGTTAATCCAGCTCCCTCACACTGTCACTCAGTAACCCCTCTCCCCCAGCGCCCTGTGTTACTGACTGTATCTCTACTGATGTTAATCCAGCTCCCTCACACTGTCACTCAGTAACCCCTCTCCCTCCAGTGCCCTGTGTTACTGACTGTATCTCTACTGATGTTAATCCAGCTCCCTCACACTGTCACTCAGTAACCTCTCCCCCCAGCTCCCTGTGTTACTGACTGTATCTCTACTGATGTTAATCCAGCTCCCTCACACTGTCGCTCAGTAACCCCTCTCCCAGTGCCCTGTGTTACTGACTGTATCTCTACTGATGTTAATCCAGCTCCCTCACACTGTCACTCAGTAACCTCTCCCCCCAGCGCCCTGTGTTACTGACTGTATCTCTACTGATGTTAATCCAGCTCCCTCACACTGTCACTCAGTAACCCCTCTCCCCCAGCGCCCTGTGTTACTGACTGTATCTCTACTGATGTTAATCCAGCTCCCTCACACTGTCACTCAGTAACCCCTCTCCCCCAGCGCCCTGTGTTACTGACTGTGTCTCTACTGATGTTAATCCAGCTCCCTCACACTGTCACTCAGTAACCCCTCTCCCCCCAGCGCCCTGTGTTACTGACTGTATCTCTACTGATGTTAATCCAGCTCCCTCACACTGTCACTCAGTAACCCCTCTCCCCCCAGCCCTGTGTTACTGACTGTATCTCTACTGATGTTAATCCAGCTCCCTCACACTGTCACTCAGTAACCCTCTCCCCCCAGCCCTGTGTTACTGACTGTATCTCTACTGATGTTAATCCAGCTCCCTCACACTGTCACTCAGTAACCCCTCTCCCCCAGCGCCCTGTGTTACTGACTGTATCTCTACTGATGTTAATCCAGCTCCCTCACACTGTCACTCAGTAACCCCTCTCCCCCAGTGCCCTGTGTTACTGACTGTATCTCTACTGATGTTAATCCAGCTCCCTCACACTGTCACTCAGTAACCCCTCTCCCCCCAGCCCTGTGTTACTGACTGTATCTCTACTGATGTTAATCCAGCTCCCTCACACTGTCACTCAGTAACCCCTCTCCCCCAGCGCCCTGTGTTACTGACTGTATCTCTACTGATGTTAATCCAGCTCCCTCACACTGTCACTCAGTAACCCCTCTCCCCCAGCGCCCTGTGTTACTGACTGTATCTCTACTGATGTTAATCCAGCTCCCTCACACTGTCACTCAGTAACCCCTCTCCCCCAGCGCCCTGTGTTACTGACTGTATCTCTACTGATGTTAATCCAGCTCCCTCACACTGTCACTCAGTAACCCCTCTCCCCCAGCGCCCTGTGTTACTGACTGTATCTCTACTGATGTTAATCCAGCTCCCTCACACTGTCACTCAGTAACCCCTCTCCCCCAGCGCCCTGTGTTACTGACTGTATCTCTACTGATGTTAATCCAGCTCCCTCACACTGTCACTCAGTAACCCCTCTCCCCCAGCGCCCTGTGTTACTGACTGTATCTCTACTGATGTTAATCCAGCTCCCTCACACTGTCACTCAGTAACCCCTCTCCCCCAGCGCCCTGTGTTACTGACTGTATCTCTACTGATGTTAATCCAGCTCCCTCACACTGTCACTCAGTAACCCCTCTCCCCCCAGCGCCCTGTGTTACTGACTGTATCTCTACTGATGTTAATCCAGCTCCCTCACACTGTCACTCAGTAACCCCTCTCCCCCAGCGCCCTGTGTTACTGACTGTATCTCTACTGATGTTAATCCAGCTCCCTCACACTGTCACTCAGTAACCCCTCTCCCCCCAGCGCCCTGTGTTACTGACTGTATCTCTACTGATGTTAATCCAGCTCCCTCACACTGTCACTCAGTAACCCCTCTCCCCCAGCGCCCTGTGTTACTGACTGTATCTCTACTGATGTTAATCCAGCTCCCTCACACTGTCACTCAGTAACCCCCTCCCCCCAGCGCCCTGTGTTACTGACTGTATCTCTACTGATGTTAATCCAGCTCCCTCACACTGTCACTCAGTAACCCCTCTCCCCCACCGCCCTGTGTTACTGACTGTATCTCTACTGATGTTAATCCAGCTCCCTCACACTGTCACTCAGTAACCCCTCTCCCCCCAGCGCCCTGTGTTACTGACTGTATCTCTACTGATGTTAATCCAGCTCCCTCACACTGTCACTCAGTAACCCCTCTCCCCCAGCGCCCTGTGTTACTGACTGTATCTCTACTGATGTTAATCCAGCTCCCTCACACTGTCACTCAGTAACCCCTCTCCCCCAGCGCCCTGTGTTACTGACTGTATCTCTACTGATGTTAATCCAGCTCCCTCACACTGTCACTCAGTAACCCTCTCCCCCCAGCGCCCTGTGTTACTGACTGTATCTCTACTGATGTTAATCCAGCTCCCTCACACTGTCACTCAGTAACCCCTCTCCCCCAGCGCCCTGTGTTACTGACTGTATCTCTACTGATGTTAATCCAGCTACCTCACACTGTCACTCAGTAACCCCTCTCCCCCCAGCGCCCTGTGTTACTGACTGTATCTCTACTGATGTTAATCCAGCTCCCTCACACTGTCACTCAGTAACCCCTCTCCCCCAGCGCCCTGTGTTACTGACTGTATCTCTACTGATGTTAATCCAGCTCCCTCACACTGTCACTCAGTAACCCCTCTCCCCCAGCGCCCTGTGTTACTGACTGTATCTCTACTGATGTTAATCCAGCTCCCTCACACTGTCACTCAGTAACCCCTCTCCCCCAGCGCCCTGTGTTACTGACTGTATCTCTACTGATGTTAATCCAGCTCCCTCACACTGTCACTCAGTAACCCCTCTCCCCCCAGCCCTGTGTTACTGACTGTATCTCTACTGATGTTAATCCAGCTCCCTCACACTGTCACTCAGTAACCCCTCTCCCCCAGCGCCCTGTGTTACTGACTGTATCTCTACTGATGTTAATCCAGCTCCCTCACACTGTCACTCAGTAACCCCTCTCCCCCCAGCGCCCTGTGTTACTGACTGTATCTCTACTGATGTTAATCCAGCTCCCTCACACTGTCACTCAGTAACCCCTCTCCCCCAGCGCCCTGTGTTACTGACTGTATCTCTACTGATGTTAATCCAGCTCCCTCACACTGTCACTCAGTAACCCCTCTCCCCCAGCGCCCTGTGTTACTGACTGTATCTCTACTGATGTTAATCCAGCTCCCTCACACTGTCACTCAGTAACCCCTCTCCCCCAGCGCCCTGTGTTACTGACTGTATCTCTACTGATGTTAATCCAGCTCCCTCACACTGTCACTCAGTAACCCCTCTCCCCCCAGCGCCCTGTGTTACTGACTGTATCTCTACTGATGTTAATCCAGCTCCCTCACACTGTCACTCAGTAACCCCTCTCCCCCAGCGCCCTGTGTTACTGACTGTATCTCTACTGATGTTAATCCAGCTCCCTCACACTGTCACTCAGTAACCCCTCTCCCCCAGCGCCCTGTGTTACTGACTGTATCTCTACTGATGTTAATCCAGCTCCCTCACACTGTCACTCAGTAACCCCTCTCCCCCAGCGCCCTGTGTTACTGACTGTATCTCTACTGATGTTAATCCAGCTCCCTCACACTGTCACTCAGTAACCCCTCTCCCCCAGCGCCCTGTGTTACTGACTGTATCTCTACTGATGTTAATCCAGCTCCCTCACACTGTCACTCAGTAACCCCTCTCCCCCAGCGCCCTGTGTTACTGACTGTATCTCTACTGATGTTAATCCAGCTCCCTCACACTGTCACTCAGTAACCCCTCTCCCCCCAGCCCTGTGTTACTGACTGTATCTCTACTGATGTTAATCCAGCTCCCTCACACTGTCACTCAGTAACCCCTCTCCCCCCAGCGCCCTGTGTTACTGACTGTATCTCTACTGATGTTAATCCAGCTCCCTCACACTGTCACTCAGTAACCCCTCTCCCCCAGCGCCCTGTGTTACTGACTGTATCTCTACTGATGTTAATCCAGCTCCCTCACACTGTCACTCAGTAACCCCTCTCCCCCAGCGCCCTGTGTTACTGACTGTATCTCTACTGATGTTAATCCAGCTCCCTCACACTGTCACTCAGTAACCCCTCTCCCCCAGCGCCCTGTGTTACTGACTGTATCTCTACTGATGTTAATCCAGCTCCCTCACACTGTCACTCAGTAACCCCTCTCCCCCAGCGCCCTGTGTTACTGACTGTATCTCTACTGATGTTAATCCAGCTCCCTCACACTGTCACTCAGTAACCCCTCTCCCCCAGCGCCCTGTGTTACTGACTGTATCTCTACTGATGTTAATCCAGCTCCCTCACACTGTCACTCAGTAACCCCTCTCCCCCCAGCGCCCTGTGTTACTGACTGTATCTCTACTGATGTTAATCCAGCTCCCTCACACTGTCACTCAGTAACCCCTCTCCCCCCAGCCCTGTGTTACTGACTGTATCTCTACTGATGTTAATCCAGCTCCCTCACACTGTCACTCAGTAACCCTCTCCCCCCAGCGCCCTGTGTTACTGACTGTATCTCTACTGATGTTAATCCAGCTCCCTCACACTGTCACTCAGTAACCCCTCTCCCCCAGCGCCCTGTGTTACTGACTGTATCTCTACTGATGTTAATCCAGCTCCCTCACACTGTCACTCAGTAACCCCTCTCCCCCCAGCGCCCTGTGTTACTGACTGTATCTCTACTGATGTTAATCCAGCTCCCTCACACTGTCACTCAGTAACCCCTCTCCCCCAGCGCCCTGTGTTACTGACTGTATCTCTACTGATGTTAATCCAGCTCCCTCACACTGTCACTCAGTAACCCCTCTCCCCCAGCGCCCTGTGTTACTGACTGTATCTCTACTGATGTTAATCCAGCTCCCTCACACTGTCACTCAGTAACCCCTCTCCCCCAGCGCCCTGTGTTACTGACTGTATCTCTACTGATGTTAATCCAGCTCCCTCACACTGTCACTCAGTAACCCCTCTCCCCCCAGCCCTGTGTTACTGACTGTATCTCTACTGATGTTAATCCAGCTCCCTCACACTGTCACTCAGTAACCCCTCTCCCCCAGCGCCCTGTGTTACTGACTGTATCTCTACTGATGTTAATCCAGCTCCCTCACACTGTCACTCAGTAACCCCTCTCCCCCAGCGCCCTGTGTTACTGACTGTATCTCTACTGATGTTAATCCAGCTCCCTCACACTGTCACTCAGTAACCCCTCTCCCCCCAGCGCCCTGTGTTACTGACTGTATCTCTACTGATGTTAATCCAGCTCCCTCACACTGTCACTCAGTAACCCCTCTCCCCCAGCGCCCTGTGTTACTGACTGTATCTCTACTGATGTTAATCCAGCTCCCTCACACTGTCACTCAGTAACCCCTCTCCCCCCAGCGCCCTGTGTTACTGACTGTATCTCTACTGATGTTAATCCAGCTCCCTCACACTGTCACTCAGTAACCCCTCTCCCCCAGCGCCCTGTGTTACTGACTGTATCTCTACTGATGTTAATCCAGCTCCCTCACACTGTCACTCAGTAACCCTCTCCCCCAGCGCCCTGTGTTACTGACTGTATCTCTACTGATGTTAATCCAGCTCCCTCACACTGTCACTCAGTAACCCCTCTCCCCCAGCGCCCTGTGTTACTGACTGTATCTCTACTGATGTTAATCCAGCTCCCTCACACTGTCACTCAGTAACCCCTCTCCCCCCACCCTGTGTTACTGACTGTATCTCTACTGATGTTAATCCAGCTCCCTCACACTGTCACTCAGTAACCCCTCTCCCCCAGCGCCCTGTGTTACTGACTGTATCTCTACTGATGTTAATCCAGCTCCCTCACACTGTCACTCAGTAACCCCTCTCCCCCAGCGCCCTGTGTTACTGACTGTATCTCTACTGATGTTAATCCAGCTCCCTCACACTGTCACTCAGTAACCCCTCTCCCCCAGCGCCCTGTGTTACTGACTGTATCTCTACTGATGTTAATCCAGCTCCCTCACACTGTCACTCAGTAACCCCTCTCCCCCAGCGCCCTGTGTTACTGACTGTATCTCTACTGATGTTAATCCAGCTCCCTCACACTGTCACTCAGTAACCCCTCTCCCCCAGCGCCCTGTGTTACTGACTGTATCTCTACTGATGTTAATCCAGCTCCCTCACACTGTCACTCAGTAACCCCTCTCCCCCCAGTTCCCTGTGTTACTGACTGTATCTCTACTGATGTTAATCCAGCTCCCTCACACTGTTACTCAGTAACCCCCTCCCCCCAGTTCCATGTGTTACTGACTGTATCTCTACTGATGTTAATCCAGCTCCCTCACACTGTCACTCAGTAACCCCTCTCCCCCAGCGCCCTGTGTTACTGACTGTATCTCTACTGATGTTAATCCAGCTCCCTCACACTGTCACTCAGTAACCCCTCTCCCCCCAGCGCCCTGTGTTACTGACTGTATCTCTACTGATGTTAATCCAGCTCCCTCACACTGTCACTCAGTAACCCCTCTCCCCCAGCGCCCTGTGTTACTGACTGTATCTCTACTGATGTTAATCCAGCTCCCTCACACTGTCACTCAGTAACCCCTCTCCCCCCAGCGCCCTGTGTTACTGACTGTATCTCTACTGATGTTAATCCAGCTCCCTCACACTGTCACTCAGTAACCCCTCTCCCCCAGCGCCCTGTGTTACTGACTGTATCTCTACTGATGTTAATCCAGCTCCCTCACACTGTCACTCAGTAACCCTCTCCCCCAGCGCCCTGTGTTACTGACTGTATCTCTACTGATGTTAATCCAGCTCCCTCACACTGTCACTCAGTAACCCCTCTCCCCCAGCGCCCTGTGTTACTGACTGTATCTCTACTGATGTTAATCCAGCTCCCTCACACTGTCACTCAGTAACCCCTCTCCCCCCAGCGCCCTGTGTTACTGACTGTATCTCTACTGATGTTAATCCAGCTCCCTCACACTGTCACTCAGTAACCCCTCTCCCCCAGCGCCCTGTGTTACTGACTGTATCTCTACTGATGTTAATCCAGCTCCCTCACACTGTCACTCAGTAACCCCTCTCCCCCAGCGCCCTGTGTTACTGACTGTATCTCTACTGATGTTAATCCAGCTCCCTCACACTGTCACTCAGTAACCCCTCTCCCCCCAGCGCCCTGTGTTACTGACTGTATCTCTACTGATGTTAATCCAGCTCCCTCACACTGTCACTCAGTAACCCCTCTCCCCCCAGCGCCCTGTGTTACTGACTGTATCTCTACTGATGTTAATCCCACTCCCTCACACTGTCACTCAGTAACCCTCTCCCCCCAGCGCCCTGTGTTACTGACTGTATCTCTACTGATGTTAATCCAGCTCCCTCACACTGTCACTCAGTAACCCCTACCCCCAGCACCCTGTGTTACTGACTGTATCTCTACTGATGTTTATCCAGCTACCTCACACTGTCACTCAGTAACCCCTCTCCCCCAGCGCCCTGTGTTACTGACTGTATCTCTACTGATGTTAATCCAGCTCCCTCACACTGTCACTCAGTAACCCCTCTCCCCCAGCGCCCTGTGTTACTGACTGTATCTCTACTGATGTTAATCCAGCTCCCTCACACTGTCACTCAGTAACCCCTCTCCCCCAGCGCCCTGTGTTACTGACTGTATCTCTACTGATGTTAATCCAGCTCCCTCACACTGTCACTCAGTAACCCCTCTCCCCCAGCGCCCTGTGTTACTGACTGTATCTCTACTGATGTTAATCCAGCTCCCTCACACTGTCACTCAGTAACCCCTCTCCCCCAGCGCCCTGTGTTACTGACTGTATCTCTACTGATGTTAATCCAGCTCCCTCACATTGTCACTCAGTAACCCTCTCCCCCCAGCGCCCTGTGTTACTGACTGTATCTCTACTGATGTTAATCCAGCTCCCTCACACTGTCACTCAGTAACCCCTCACCCACCAGCGCCCTGTGTTACTGACTGTATCTCTACTGATGTTAATCCAGCTCCCTCACACTGTCACTCAGTAACCCCTCTCCCCCAGCGCCCTGTGTTACTGACTGTATCTCTACTGATGTTAATCCAGCTCCCTCACACTGTCACTCAGTAACCCCTCTCGCCCCAGCGCCCTGTGTTACTGACTGTATCTCTACTGATGTTAATCCAGCTCCCTCGCACTGTCACTCAGTAACCCCTCTCCCCCAGTGCCCTGTGTTACTGACTGTGTCTCTACTGATGTTAATCCAGCTCCCTCACACTGTCACTCAGTAACCCCTCCCCCCAGCACCCTGTGTTACTGACTGTATCTCTACTGATGTTAATCCAGCTCCCTCACACTGTCACTCAGTAACCCCTCTCGACCCAGCGCCCTGTGTTACTGACTGTATCTCTACTGATGTTAATCCAGCTCCCTCACACTGTCACTCAGTAACCCCTCTCCCCCAGCGCCCTGTGTTACTGACTGTATCTCTACTGATGTTAATCCAGCTCCCTCACACTGTCACTCAGTAACCCCTCTCCCCCAGCCCTGTGTTACTGACTGTATCTCTACTGATGTTAATCCAGCTCCCTCACACTGTCACTCAGTAACCCCTCTCCCCCCAGCGCCCTGTGTTACTGACTGTATCTCTACTGATGTTAATCCAGCTCCCTCACACTGTCACTCAGTAACCCCTCTCCCCCAGCGCCCTGTGTTACTGACTGTATCTCTACTGATGTTAATCCAGCTCCCTCACACTGTCACTCAGTAACCCCTCTCCCCCAGCGCCCTGTGTTACTGACTGTATCTCTACTGATGTTAATCCAGCTCCCTCACACTGTCACTCAGTAACCCCTCTCCCCCAGCGCCCTGTGTTACTGACTGTATCTCTACTGATGTTAATCCAGCTCCCTCACACTGTCACTCAGTAACCCCTCTCCCCCAGCGCCCTGTGTTACTGACTGTATCTCTACTGATGTTAATCCAGCTCCCTCACACTGTCACTCAGTAACCCCTCTCCCCCAGCGCCCTGTGTTACTGACTGTATCTCTACTGATGTTAATCCAGCTCCCTCACACTGTCACTCAGTAACCCTCTCCCCCCAGCTCCCTGTATTACTGACTGTATCTCTACTGATGTTAATCCAGCTCTCTCACACTGTCACTCAGTAACCCCTCTCCCCCAGTGCCCTGTGTTACTGACTGTATTTCTACTGATGTTAATCCAGCTCCCTCACACTGTCACTCAGTAACCCCTCTCCCCCAGCGCCCTGTGTTACTGACTGTATCTCTACTGATGTTAATCCAGCTCCCTCACACTGTCACTCAGTAACCCCTCTCCCCCAGCGCCCTGTGTTACTGACTGTATCTCTACTGATGTTAATACAGTTCACTCACACTGTCAATCACTAACCCCTCTCCCCCAGTGCCCTGTGTTACTGACTGTATTTCTACTGATGTTAATTCGGCTCCCTCCCACTGTCATTCAGTAACCCTCTGCCCCCAGCGCCCTGTGTTACTGACTGTATCTCTACTGATGTTAATCCAGCTCCCTCACACTGTCACTCACTAACCCCTCTCCCCCAAAGCCCTGTGTTACTGACTGTATCTCTACTGATGTTAATCCAGCTCCCTCACACTGTCACTCAGTAATCCCCTTCCCCCCAGCGCCCTGTGTTACTGACTGTATCTCAAATGATGTTAATCCAGCTCCCTCACACTGTCACTCAGTAACCCCTCTACCCCAGTGCCCTGTGTTACTGACTGTATCTCTACTGATGTTAATCCAGCTCCCTCACACTGTCACTCAGTAACCCCTCTCCCCCAGCGCCCTGTGTTACTGACTGTATCTCTACTGATGTTAATCCAGCTCCCTCACACTGTCACTCAGTAACCCCTCTCCCCCCAGCGCCCTGTGTTACTGACTGTATCTCTACTGATGTTAATCCAGCTCCCTCACACTGTCACTCAGTAACCCCTCTCCCCCAGCGCCCTGTGTTACTGACTGTATCTCTACTGATGTTAATCCAGCTCCCTCACACTGTCACTCAGTAACCCCTCTCCCCCCAGCGCCCTGTGTTACTGACTGTATCTCTACTGATGTTAATCCAGCTCCCTCACACTGTCACTCAGTAACCCCTCTCCCCCAGCGCCCTGTGTTACTGACTGTATCTCTACTGATGTTAATCCAGCTCCCTCACACTGTCACTCAGTAACCCCTCTCCCCCAGCGCCCTGTGTTACTGACTGTATCTCTACTGATGTTAATCCAGCTCCCTCACACTGTCACTCAGTAACCCTCTCTCCCCCAGCGCCCTGTGTTACTGACTGTATCTCTACTGATGTTAATCCAGCTCCCTCACACTGTCACTCAGTAACCCCTCTCCCCCAGCGCCCTGTGTTACTGACTGTATCTCTACTGATGTTAATCCAGCTCCCTCACACTGTCACTCAGTAACCCCTCTCCCCCAGCGCCCTGTGTTACTGACTGTATCTCTACTGATGTTAATCCAGCTCCCTCACACTGTCACTCAGTAACCCCTCTCCCCCAGCGCCCTGTGTTACTGACTGTATCTCTACTGATGTTAATCCAGCTCCCTCACACTGTCACTCAGTAACCCCTCTCCCCCAGCGCCCTGTGTTACTGACTGTATCTCTACTGATGTTAATCCAGCTCCCTCACACTGTCACTCAGTAACCCCTCTCCCCCCAGCGCCCTGTGTTACTGACTGTATCTCTACTGATGTTAATCCAGCTCCCTCACACTGTCACTCAGTAACCCCTCTCCCCCAGCGCCCTGTGTTACTGACTGTATCTCTACTGATGTTAATCCAGCTCCCTCACACTGTCACTCAGTAACCCCTCTCCCAGCCCTGTGTTACTGACTGTATCTCTACTGATGTTAATCCAGCTCCCTCACACTGTCACTCAGTAACCCCTCTCCCCCAGCGCCCTGTGTTACTGACTGTATCTCTACTGATGTTAATCCAGCTCCCTCACACTGTCACTCAGTAACCCCTCTCCCCCAGCGCCCTGTGTTACTGACTGTATCTCTACTGATGTTAATCCAGCTCCCTCACACTGTCACTCAGTAACCCCTCTCCCCCAGCGCCCTGTGTTACTGACTGTATCTCTACTGATGTTAATCCAGCTCCCTCACACTGTCACTCAGTAACCCCTCTCCCCCAGTGTCCTGTGTTAATGACTGTTTCTCTACTGATGTTAATCCAGCTCCCTCACACTGTCACTCAGTAACCCCTCTCCCCCAGCGCCCTGTGTTACTGACTGTATCTCTACTGATGTTAATCCAGCTCCCTCACACTGTCACTCAGTAACCCCTCTCCCCCAGCGCCCTGTGTTACTGACTGTATCTCTACTGATGTTAATCCAGCTCCCTCACACTGTCACTCAGTAACCCCTCTCCCCCAGCGCCCTGTGTTACTGACTGTATCTCTACTGATGTTAATCCAGCTCCCTCACACTGTCACTCAGTAACCCCTCTCCCCCCAGCGCCCTGTGTTACTGACTGTATCTCTACTGATGTTAATCCAGCTCCCTCACACTGTCACTCAGTAACCCCTCTCCCCCCAGCGCCCTGTGTTACTGACTGTATCTCTACTGATGTTAATCCAGCTCCCTCACACTGTCACTCAGTAACCCCTCTCCCCCAGCGCCCTGTGTTACTGACTGTATCTCTACTGATGTTAATCCAGCTCCCTCACACTGTCACTCAGTAACCCCTCTCCCCCCAGCCCTGTGTTACTGACTGTATCTCTACTGATGTTAATCCAGCTCCCTCACACTGTCACTCAGTAACCCCTCTCCCCCAGCGCCCTGTGTTACTGACTGTATCTCTACTGATGTTAATCCAGCTCCCTCACACTGTCACTCAGTAACCCCTCTCCCCCAGCGCCCTGTGTTACTGACTGTATCTCTACTGATGTTAATCCAGCTCCCTCACACTGTCACTCAGTAACCCCTCTCCCCCCAGCGCCCTGTGTTACTGACTGTATCTCTACTGATGTTAATCCAGCTCCCTCACACTGTCACTCAGTAACCCCTCTCCCCCAGCGCCCTGTGTTACTGACTGTATCTCTACTGATGTTAATCCAGCTCCCTCACACTGTCACTCAGTAACCCCTCTCCCCCAGCGCCCTGTGTTACTGACTGTATCTCTACTGATGTTAATCCAGCTCCCTCACACTGTCACTCAGTAACCCTCTCCCCCAGCGCCCTGTGTTACTGACTGTATCTCTACTGATGTTAATCCAGCTCCCTCACACTGTCACTCAGTAACCCCTCTCCCCCAGCGCCCTGTGTTACTGACTGTATCTCTACTGATGTTAATCCAGCTCCCTCACACTGTCACTCAGTAACCCCTCTCCCCCCAGCGCCCTGTGTTACTGACTGTATCTCTACTGATGTTAATCCAGCTCCCTCACACTGTCACTCAGTAACCCCTCTCCCCCCAGCGCCCTGTGTTACTGACTGTATCTCTACTGATGTTAATCCAGCTCCCTCACACTGTCACTCAGTAACCCCTCTCCCCCCAGCGTCCTGTGTTACTGACTGTATCTCTACTGATGTTAATCCAGCTCCCTCACACTGTCACTCAGTAACCCTGCTTCCCCAGCGTCCTTTGTTACTGTCTGTATCTCTACTTATGTTAATCCAGCTCCCTCACACTGTCACTCAGTAACCCCTCTCCCCAGCGCCCTGTGTTACTGACTGTATCTCTACTGATGTTAATCCAGCTCCCTCACACTGTCACTCAGTAACCCCTCTCCCCCAGCGCCCTGTGTTACTGACTGTATCTCTACTGATGTTAATCCAGCTCCCTCACACTGTCACTCAGTAACCCCTCTCCCCCAGCGCCCTGTGTTACTGACTGTATCTCTACTGATGTTAATCCAGCTCCCTCACACTGTCACTCAGTAACCCCTCTCCCCCAGCGCCCTGTGTTACTGACTGTATCTCTACTGATGTTAATCCAGCTCCCTCACACTGTCACTCAGTAACCCCTCTCCCCCCAGCGCCCTGTGTTACTGACTGTATCTCTACTGATGTTAATCCAGCTCCCTCACACTGTCACTCAGTAACCCACTCCCCCCAGCGCCCTGTGTTACTGACTGTATCTCTACTGATGTTAATCCAGCTCCCTCACACTGTCACTCAGTAACCCCTCTCCCCCCAGCCCTGTGTTACTGACTGTATCTCTACTGATGTTAATCCAGCTCCCTCACACTGTCACTCAGTAACCCCTCTCCCCCAGCGCCCTGTGTTACTGACTGTATCTCTACTGATGTTAATCCAGCTCCCTCACACTGTCACTCAGTAACCCCTCTCCCCCAGCGCCCTGTGTTACTGACTGTATCTCTACTGATGTTAATCCAGCTCCCTCACACTGTCACTCAGTAACCCCTCTCCCCCAGCGCCCTGTGTTACTGACTGTATCTCTACTGATGTTAATCCAGCTCCCTCACACTGTCACTCAGTAACCCCTCTCCCCCAGCGCCCTGTGTTACTGACTGTATCTCTACTGATGTTAATCCAGCTCCCTCACACTGTCACTCAGTAACCCCTCTCCCCCAGCGCCCTGTGTTACTGACTGTATCTCTACTGATGTTAATCCAGCTCCCTCACACTGTCACTCAGTAACCCCTCTCCCCCAGCGCCCTGTGTTACTGACTGTATCTCTACTGATGTTAATCCAGCTCCCTCACACTGTCACTCAGTAACCCCTCTCCCCCAGCGCCCTGTGTTACTGACTGTATCTCTACTGATGTTAATCCAGCTCCCTCACACTGTCACTCAGTAACCCCTCTCCCCCCAGCGCCCTGTGTTACTGACTGTATCTCTACTGATGTTAATCCAGCTCCCTCACACTGTCACTCAGTAACCCCTCTCCCCCAGCGCCCTGTGTTACTGACTGTATCTCTACTGATGTTAATCCAGCTCCCTCACACTGTCACTCAGTAACCCCTCTCCCCCCAGCGCCCTGTGTTACTGACTGTATCTCTACTGATGTTAATCCAGCTCCCTCACACTGTCACTCAGTAACCCCTCTCCCCCAGCTCCCTGTGTTACTGACTGTATCTCTACTGATGTTAATCCAGCTCCCTCACACTGTCACTCAGTAACCCCTCTCCCCCAGCGCCCTGTGTTACTGACTGTATCTCTACTGATGTTAATCCAGCTCCCTCACACTGTCACTCAGTAAACCCTCTCCCCCTGCACACTGTGTTACTGACTGTATCTCTACTGATGTTAATCCAGCTCCCTCACACTGTCACTCAGTAACCCCTCTCCCCCAGCGCCCTGTGTTACTGACTGTATCTCTACTGATGTTAATCCAGCTCCCTCACACTGTCACTCAGTAACCCCTCTCCCCCAGCGCCCTGTGTTACTGACTGTATCTCTACTGATGTTAATCCAGCTCCCTCACACTGTCACTCAGTAACCCCTCTCCCCCAGCGCCCTGTGTTACTGACTGTATCTCTACTGATGTTAATCCAGCTCCCTCACACTGTCACTCAGTAACCCCTCTCCCCCAGCGCCCTGTGTTACTGACTGTATCTCTACTGATGTTAATCCAGCTCCCTCACACTGTCACTCAGTAACCCCTCTCCCCCAGCGCCCTGTGTTACTGACTGTATCTCTACTGATGTTAATCCAGCTCCCTCACACTGTCACTCAGTAACCCCTCTCCCCCAGCGCCCTGTGTTACTGACTGTATCTCTACTGATGTTAATCCAGCTCCCTCACACTGTCACTCAGTAACCCCTCTCCCCCAGCGCCCTGTGTTACTGACTGTATCTCTACTGATGTTAATCCAGCTCCCTCACACTGTCACTCAGTAACCCCTCTCCCCCAGCGCCCTGTGTTACTGACTGTATCTCTACTGATGTTAATCCAGCTCCCTCACACTGTCACTCAGTAACCCCTCTCCCCCAGCGCCCTGTGTTACTGACTGTATCTCTACTGATGTTAATCCAGCTCCCTCACACTGTCACTCAGTAACCCCTCTCCCCCCAGCGCCCTGTGTTACTGACTGTATCTCTACTGATGTTAATCCAGCTCCCTCACACTGTCACTCAGTAACCCCTCTCCCCCCAGCGCCCTGTGTTACTGACTGTATCTCTACTGATGTTAATCCAGCTCCCTCACACTGTCACTCAGTAACCCCTCTCCCCCAGCGCCCTGTGTTACTGACTGTATCTCTACTGATGTTAATCCAGCTCCCTCACACTGTCACTCAGTAACCCCTCTCCCCCAGCGCCCTGTGTTACTGACTGTATCTCTACTGATGTTAATCCAGCTCCCTCACACTGTCACTCAGTAACCCCTCCCCCCAGCGCCCTGTGTTACTGACTGTATCTCTACTGATGTTAATCCAGCTCCCTCACACTGTCACTCAGTAACCCCTCTCCCCCAGCGCCCTGTGTTACTGACTGTATCTCTACTGATGTTAATCCAGCTCCCTCACACTGTCACTCAGTAACCCCTCTCCCCCAGCGCCCTGTGTTACTGACTGTATCTCTACTGATGTTAATCCAGCTCCCTCACACTGTCACTCAGTAACCCCTCTCCCCCAGCCCTGTGTTACTGACTGTATCTCTACTGATGTTAATCCAGCTCCCTCACACTGTCACTCAGTAACCCCTCTCCCCCAGCGCCCTGTGTTACTGACTGTATCTCTACTGATGTTAATCCAGCTCCCTCACACTGTCACTCAGTAACCCCTCTCCCCCAGCGCCCTGTGTTACTGACTGTATCTCTACTGATGTTAATCCAGCTCCCTCACACTGTCACTCAGTAACCCCTCTCCCCCAGCGCCCTGTGTTACTGACTGTATCTCTACTGATGTTAATCCAGCTCCCTCACACTGTCACTCAGTAACCCCTCTCCCCCAGCGCCCTGTGTTACTGACTGTATCTCTACTGATGTTAATCCAGCTCCCTCACACTGTCACTCAGTAACCCCTCTCCCCCAGCGCCCTGTGTTACTGACTGTATCTCTACTGATGTTAATCCAGCTCCCTCACACTGTCACTCAGTAACCCCTCTCCCCAGCGCCCTGTGTTACTGACTGTATCTCTACTGATGTTAATCCAGCTCCCTCACACTGTCACTCAGTAACCCCTCTCCCCCAGCGCCCTGTGTTACTGACTGTATCTCTACTGATGTTAATCCAGCTCCCTCACACTGTCACTCAGTAACCCTCTCCCCCAGCGCCCTGTGTTACTGACTGTATCTCTACTGATGTTAATCCAGCTCCCTCACACTGTCACTCAGTAACCCCTCTCCCCCAGCGCCCTGTGTTACTGACTGTATCTCTACTGATGTTAATCCAGCTCCCTCACACTGTCACTCAGTAACCCCTCTCCCCCAGCGCCCTGTGTTACTGACTGTATCTCTACTGATGTTAATCCAGCTCCCTCACACTGTCACTCAGTAACCCCTCTCCCCCAGCGCCCTGTGTTACTGACTGTATCTCTACTGATGTTAATCCAGCTCCCTCACACTGTCACTCAGTAACCCCTCTCCCCCAGCGCCCTGTGTTACTGACTGTATCTCTACTGATGTTAATCCAGCTCCCTCACACTGTCACTCAGTAACCCCTCTCCCCCAGCGCCCTGTGTTACTGACTGTATCTCTACTGATGTTAATCCAGCTCCCTCACACTGTCACTCAGTAACCCCTCTCCCCCAGCGCCCTGTGTTACTGACTGTATCTCTACTGATGTTAATCCAGCTCCCTCACACTGTCACTCAGTAACCCTCTCCCCCCAGCCCTGTGTTACTGACTGTATCTCTACTGATGTTAATCCAGCTCCCTCACACTGTCACTCAGTAACCCCTCTCCCCCAGCGCCCTGTGTTACTGACTGTATCTCTACTGATGTTAATCCAGCTCCCTCACACTGTCACTCAGTAACCCCTCTCCCCCCAGCGCCCTGTGTTACTGACTGTATCTCTACTGATGTTAATCCAGCTCCCTCACACTGTCACTCAGTAACCCCTCTCCCCCAGCGCCCTGTGTTACTGACTGTATCTCTACTGATGTTAATCCAGCTCCCTCACACTGTCACTCAGTAACCCCTCTCCCCCAGCGCCCTGTGTTACTGACTGTATCTCTACTGATGTTAATCCAGCTCCCTCACACTGTCACTCAGTAACCCTCTCCCCCCAGCGCCCTGTGTTACTGACTGTATCTCTACTGATGTTAATCCAGCTCCCTCACACTGTCACTCAGTAACCCCTCTCCCCCAGCGCCCTGTGTTACTGACTGTATCTCTACTGATGTTAATCCAGCTCCCTCACACTGTCACTCAGTAACCCCTCCCCCCAGCGCCCTGTGTTACTGACTGTATCTCTACTGATGTTAATCCAGCTCCCTCACACTGTCACTCAGTAACCCCTCTCCCCCAGCGCCCTGTGTTACTGACTGTATCTCTACTGATGTTAATCCAGCTCCCTCACACTGTCACTCAGTAACCCCTCTCCCCCAGCGCCCTGTGTTACTGACTGTATCTCTACTGATGTTAATCCAGCTCCCTCACACTGTCACTCAGTAACCCCTCTCCCCAGCGCCCTGTGTTACTGACTGTATCTCTACTGATGTTAATCCAGCTCCCTCACACTGTCACTCAGTAACCCCTCTCCCCCAGCGCCCTGTGTTACTGACTGTATCTCTACTGATGTTAATCCAGCTCCCTCACACTGTCACTCAGTAACCCCTCTCCCCCCAGCGCCCTGTGTTACTGACTGTATCTCTACTGATGTTAATCCAGCTCCCTCACACTGTCACTCAGTAACCCCTCTCCCCCAGCCCTGTGTTACTGACTGTATCTCTACTGATGTTAATCCAGCTCCCTCACACTGTCACTCAGTAACCCCTCTCCCCCAGCGCCCTGTGTTACTGACTGTATCTCTACTGATGTTAATCCAGCTCCCTCACACTGTCACTCAGTAACCCCTCTCCCCCAGCGCCCTGTGTTACTGACTGTATCTCTACTGATGTTAATCCAGCTCCCTCACACTGTCACTCAGTAACCCCTCCCCCCAGCGCCCTGTGTTACTGACTGTATCTCTACTGATGTTAATCCAGCTCCCTCACACTGTCACTCAGTAACCCCTCTCCCCCAGCGCCCTGTGTTACTGACTGTATCTCTACTGATGTTAATCCAGCTCCCTCACACTGTCACTCAGTAACCCCTCTCCCCCCAGCGCCCTGTGTTACTGACTGTATCTCTACTGATGTTAATCCAGCTCCCTCACACTGTCACTCAGTAACCCCTCTCCCCCAGCGCCCTGTGTTACTGACTGTATCTCTACTGATGTTAATCCAGCTCCCTCACACTGTCACTCAGTAACCCCTCTCCCCCCAGCGCCCTGTGTTACTGACTGTATCTCTACTGATGTTAATCCAGCTCCCTCACACTGTCACTCAGTAACCCCTCTCCCCCAGCGCCCTGTGTTACTGACTGTATCTCTACTGATGTTAATCCAGCTCCCTCACACTGTCACTCAGTAACCCCTCTCCCCCAGCGCCCTGTGTTACTGACTGTATCTCTACTGATGTTAATCCAGCTCCCTCACACTGTCACTCAGTAACCCCTCTCCCCCAGCGCCCTGTGTTACTGACTGTATCTCTACTGATGTTAATCCAGCTCCCTCACACTGTCACTCAGTAACCCCTCTCCCCCAGCGCCCTGTGTTACTGACTGTATCTCTACTGATGTTAATCCAGCTCCCTCACACTGTCACTCAGTAACCCCTCTCCCCCAGCGCCCTGTGTTACTGACTGTATCTCTACTGATGTTAATCCAGCTCCCTCACACTGTCACTCAGTAACCCCTCTCCCCCAGCGCCCTGTGTTACTGACTGTATCTCTACTGATGTTAATCCAGCTCCCTCACACTGTCACTCAGTAACCCCCTCCCCCCAGCGCCCTGTGTTACTGACTGTATCTCTACTGATGTTAATCCAGCTCCCTCACACTGTCACTCAGTAACCCCTCTCCCCCAGCGCCCTGTGTTACTGACTGTATCTCTACTGATGTTAATCCAGCTCCCTCACACTGTCACTCAGTAACCCCTCTCCCCCAGCGCCCTGTGTTACTGACTGTATCTCTACTGATGTTAATCCAGCTCCCTCACACTGTCACTCAGTAACCCCTCTCCCCCAGCGCCCTGTGTTACTGACTGTATCTCTACTGATGTTAATCCAGCTGCCTCACACTGTCACTCAGTAACCCCTCTCCCCCAGCGCCCTGTGTTACTGACTGTATCTCTACTGATGTTAATCCAGCTCCCTCACACTGTCACTCAGTAACCCCTCTCCCCCCAGGTCCGTGTGTTACTGACTGTATCTCTACTGATGTTAATCCAGCTCCCTCACACTGTCAATCATTAATCCCTCAACCACAGCGCCCTATGTTACTCAATGTATTTCTACTGATGTTAATCCAGCTCCCTCACACTGTCACTCAGTAACCCCTCTACCCACGGGCCCTGTGTTACTGACTGTATCTCTACTGATGTTAATCCAGCTCCCTCACACTGTCACTCAGTAACCCCTCTCCCCCCAGCGCCCTGTGTTACTGACTGTATCTCTACTGATGTTAATCCAGCTCCCTCACACTGTCACTCAGTAACCCCTCTCCCCCAGTGCCCTGTGTTACTGACTGTATCTCTACTGATGTTAATCCAGCTCCCTCACACTGTCACTCAGTAACCCCTCTCCCCCAGCGCCCTGTGTTACTGACTGTATCTCTACTGATGTTAATCCAGCTCCCTCACACTGTCACTCAGTAACCCCTCTCCCCCAGCGCCCTGTGTTACTGACTGTATCTCTACTGATGTTAATCCAGCTCCCTCACACTGTCACTCAGTAACCCCTCTCCCCCAGCGCCCTGTGTTACTGACTGTATCTCTACTGATGTTAATCCAGCTCCCTCACACTCTCACTCAGTAACCCCTCTACCCCCCAGCGCCCTGTGTTACTGACTGTATCTATACTGATGTTAATCCCGCTCCCTCACACTGTCACTCAGTAACCCCCTCCCCCCAGCGCCCTGTGTTACTGACTGTATCTCTACTGATGTTAATCCAGCTCCCTCACACTGTCACTCAGTAACCCCTCTCCCCAGCGCCCTGTGTTACTGACTGTATCTCTACTGATGTTAATCCAGCTCCCTCACACTGTCACTCAGTAACCCCTCTCCCCCAGCGCCCTGTGTTACTGACTGTATCTCTACTGTGTTAATCCAGCTCCCTCACACTCTCACTCAGTAACCCCCTCTCCCCCAGCGCCCTGTGTTACTGACTGTATCTCTACTGATGTTAATCCAGCTCCCTCACACTGTCACTCAGTAACCCCTCTCCCCCAGCGCCCTGTGTTACTGACTGTATCTCTACTGATGTTAATCCAGCTCCCTCACACTGTCACTCAGTAACCCCTCTCCCCCAGCGCCCTGTGTTACTGACTGTATCTCTACTGATGTTAATCCAGCTCCCTCACACTGTCACTCAGTAACCCCTCTCCCCCCAGCGCCCTGTGTTACTGACTGTATCTCTACTGATGTTAATCCAGCTCCTCTCACTGTCACTCAGTAACCCCTCTCCCCCAGCGCCCTGTGTTACTGACTGTATCTCTACTGATGTTAATCCAGCTCACTCACACTGTCACTCAGT
The DNA here is from genome assembly GCF_017639515.1 of Carcharodon carcharias. Classification (NCBI taxonomy): domain Eukaryota; kingdom Metazoa; phylum Chordata; class Chondrichthyes; order Lamniformes; family Lamnidae; genus Carcharodon; species Carcharodon carcharias. The sequence goes on from NW_024470625.1 coordinate 54,324, forward strand.
AACCCCTCTCCCCCCAGCGCCCTGTGTTACTGACTGTATCTCTACTGATGTTAATCCAGCTCCCTCACACTGTCACTCAGTAACCCCTCTCCCCCCAGCGCCCTGTGTTACTGACTGTATCTCTACTGATGTTAATCCAGCTCCCTCACACTGTCACTCAGTAACCCCTCTCCCCCAGCGCCCTGTGTTACTGACTGTATCTCTACTGATGTTAATCCAGCTCCCTCACACTGTCACTCAGTAACCCCTCTCCCCCCAGCGCCCTGTGTTACTGACTGTATCTCTACTGATGTTAATCCAGCTCCCTCACACTGTCACTCAGTAACCCCTCTCCCCCAGCGCCCTGTGTTACTGACTGTATCTCTACTGATGTTAATCCAGCTCCCTCACACTGTCACTCAGTAACCCCTCTCCCCCAGTGCCCTGTGTTACTGACTGTATCTCTACTGATGTTAATCCAGCTCCCTCACACTGTCACTCAGTAACCCCTCTCCCCCCAGCGCCCTGTGTTACTGAATGTATCTCCACTGATGTTAATCCACCTCCCTCACACTGTCACTCAGTAACCCCCTTTCCCCTGGTGCCCTGTGTTATTGACTGTATCTCTACTGATGTTAATCCAGCTCCCTCACACTGTCACTCAGTAACCCCTCTCCCCCAGCGCCCTGTGTTACTGACTGTATCTCTACTGATGTTAATCCAGCTCCCTCACACTGTCACTCAGTAACCCCTCCTCCCCAGCGCCCTGTGTTACTGACTGTATCTCTACTGATGTTAATCCAGCTCCCTCACACTGTCACTCAGTAACCCCTCTCCCCCAGCGCCCTGTGTTACTGACTGTATCTCTACTGATGTTAATCCAGCTCCCTCACACTGTCACTCAGTAACCCCTCTCCCCCAGCGCCCTGTGTTACTGACTGTATCTCTACTGATGTTAATCCAGCTCCCTCACACTGTCACTCAGTAACCCCTCTCCCCCAGCGGCCTGTGTTACTGACTGTATCTCTACTGATGTTAATCCAGCTCCCTCACACTGTCACTCAGTAACCCCTCTCCCCCCAGCGCCCTGTGTTACTGACTGTATCTCTACTGATGTTAATCCAGCTCCCTCACACTGTCACTCAGTAACCCCTCTCCCCCCAGCGCCCTGTGTTACTGACTGTATCTCTACTGATGTTAATCCAGCTCCCTCACACTGTCACTCAGTAAACCCACTCGCTACTGTACCCTGTGTTACTGACTGTATCTCTACTGATGTTAATCCAGCTCCCTCACACTATCCCTCAGTAACCCCTCTCCCCCAGCGCCCTGTGTTACTGACTGTATCTCTACTGATGTTAATCCAGCTCCCTCACACTGTCACTCAGTAACCCCTCTCCCCCAGCGCCCTGTGTTACTGACTGTATCTCTACTGATGTTAATCCAGCTCCCTCACACTGTCACTCAGTAACCCCTCTCCCCCAGCGCCCTGTGTTACTGACTGTATCTCTACTGATGTTAATCCAGCTCCCTCACACTGTCACTCAGTAACCCACTCCCTACTCTACCCTCTGTTACTGACTGTATCTCTACTGATGTTAATCCAGCTCCCTCACACTGTCACTCAGTAACCCCTCTCCCCCCAGCGCCCTGTGTTACTGACTGTATCTCTACTGATGTTAATCCAGCTCCCTCACACTGTCACTCAGTAACCCCTCTCCCCCAGCGCCCTGTGTTACTGACTGTATCTCTACTGATGTTAATCCAGCTCCCTCACACTGTCACTCAGTAACCCCTCTCCCCCAGCGCCCTGTGTTACTGACTGTATCTCTACTGATGTTAATCCAGCTCCCTCACACTGTCACTCAGTAACCCCTCTCCCCCAGCGCCCTGTGTTACTGACTGTATCTCTACTGATGTTAATCCAGCTCCCTCACACTGTCACTCAGTAACCCCTCTCCCCCAGCGCCCTGTGTTACTGACTGTATCTCTACTGATGTTAATCCAGCTCCCTCACACTCTCACTCAGTAACCCCTCTCCCCCAGCGCCCTGTGTTACTGACTGTATCTCTACTGATGTTAATCCAGCTCCCTCACACTGTCACTCAGTAACCCCTCTCCCCCCTGCGACCTGTGTTACTGACTGTATCTCTACTGATGTTAATCCAGCTCCCTCACACTGTCACTCAGTAACCCTCTCCCCCAGCGCCCTGTGTTACTGACTGTATCTCTACTGATGTTAATCCAGCTCCCTCACACTGTCACTCAGTAACCCCTCTCCCCCAGCGCCCTGTGTTACTGACTGTATCTCTACTGATGTTAATCCAGCTCCCTCACACTGTCACTCAGTAACCCCTCTCCCCCAGCGCCCTGTGTTACTGACTGTATCTCTACTGATGTTAATCCAGCTCCCTCACACTGTCACTCAGTAACCCCTCTCCCCCAGCGCCCTGTGTTACTGACTGTATCTCTACTGATGTTAATCCAGCTCCCTCACACTGTCACTCAGTAACCCCTCTCCCCCAGCGCCCTGTGTTACTGACTGTATCTCTACTGATGTTAATCCAGCTCCCTCACACTGTCACTCAGTAACCCCTCTCCCCCAGCGCCCTGTGTTACTGACTGTATCTCTACTGATGTTAATCCAGCTCCCTCACACTGTCACTCAGTAACCCCTCTCCCCCAGCGCCCTGTGTTACTGACTGTATCTCTACTGATGTTAATCCAGCTCCCTCACACTGTCACTCAGTAACCCCTCTCCCCCAGCGCCCTGTGTTACTGACTGTATCTCTACTGATGTTAATCCAGCTCCCTCACACTGTCACTCAGTAACCCCTCTCCCCCCAGCGCCCTGTGTTACTGACTGTATCTCTACTGATGTTAATCCAGCTCCCTCACACTGTCACTCAGTAACCCCTCTCCCCCAGCGCCCTGTGTTACTGACTGTATCTCTACTGATGTTAATCCAGCTCCCTCACACTGTCACTCAGTAACCCCTCTCCCCCAGCGCCCTGTGTTACTGACTGTATCTCTACTGATGTTAATCCTGCTCCCTCACACTGTCACTCAGTACCCCCTCTCCCCCAGCGCCCTGTGTTACTGACTGTATCTCTACTGATGTTAATCCAGCTCCCTCACACTGTCACTCAGTAACCCCTCTCCCCCCAGCGCCCTGTGTTACTGACTGTATCTCTACTGATGTTAATCCAGCTCCCTCACACTGTCACTCAGTAACCTCTCACCCCGTAGCGCCCTGTGTTAGTGACTGTATCTCTACTGATGTTAATCCAGCTCCCTCACACTGTCACTCAGTAACCCCTCTCCCCCAGCGCCCTGTGTTACTGACTGTATCTCTACTGATGTTAATCCAGCTCCCTCACACTGTCACTCAGTAACCCCTCTCCCCCAGCGCCCTGTGTTACTGACTGTATCTCTACTGATGTTAATCCAGCTCCCTCACACTGTCACTTAGTAACCCACTCCCTACTGTATCCTGTGTTTCACACTCTATCTCAACTGATGTTAATCCAGCTCCCTCACACTGTCACTCAGTAACTCCTCTCCCTCATCGCACTGTGTTACTGATTGTATCTCTACTGATATTAATCCAGCTCCCTCACACTATCCCTCAGTATCCCCTCTCCACCCCAGAACCCTGTGTTACTGACTGTATCTCTACTGATGTTAATCCAGCTCCCTCACACTGTCACTCAGTATCCCTTCTCCCCCCAGCGCCCTGTTTACTGACTGTATCTCTACTGATGTTAATCCAGCTCCCTCACACTGTCACTCAGTATCCCCTCTCCCCCAGCGCCCTGTGTTACTGACTGTATCTCTACTGATGTTAATCCAGCTCCCTCACACTGTCACTCAGTAACCCCTCTCCCCCAGCGCCCTGTGTTACTGACTGTATCTCTACTGATGTTAATCCAGCTCCCTCACACTGTCACTCAGTAACCCCTCTCCCCCAGCGCCCTGTGTTACTGACTGTATCTCTACTGATGTTAATCCAGCTCCCTCACACTGTCACTCAGTAACCCCTCTCCCCCAGCGCCCTGTGTTACTGACTGTATCTCTACTGATGTTAATCCAGCTCCCTCACACTGTCACTCAGTAACCCCTCTCCCCCAGCGCCCTGTGTTACTGACTGTATCTCTACTGATGTTAATCCAGCTCCCTCACACTGTCACTCAGTAACCCCTCTCCCCCAGCGCCCTGTGTTACTGACTGTATCTCTACTGATGTTAATCCAGCTCCCTCACACTGTCACTCAGTAACCCCTCTCCCCCCAGCGCCCTGTGTTACTGACTGTATCTCTACTGATGTTAATCCAGCTCCCTCACACTGTCACTCAGTAACCCCTCTCCCCCAGCGCCCTGTGTTACTGACTGTATCTCTACTGATGTTAATCCAGCTCCCTCACACTGTCACTCAGTAACCCCTCTCCCCCAGCGCCCTGTGTTACTGACTGTATCTCTACTGATGTTAATCCAGCTCCCTCACACTGTCACTCAGTAACCCCTCTCCCCCAGCGCCCTGTGTTACTGACTGTATCTCTACTGATGTTAATCCAGCTCCCTCACACTGTCACTCAGTAACCCCTCTCCCCCAGCGCCCTGTGTTACTGACTGTATCTCTACTGATGTTAATCCAGCTCCCTCACACTGTCACTCAGTAACCCCTCTCCCCCAGCGCCCTGTGTTACTGACTGTATCTCTACTGATGTTAATCCAGCTCCCTCACACTGTCACTCAGTAACCCCTCTCCCCCAGCGCCCTGTGTTACTGACTGTATCTCTACTGATGTTAATCCAGCTCCCTCACACTGTCACTCAGTAACCCCTCTCCCCCAGCGCCCTGTGTTACTGACTGTATCTCTACTGATGTTAATCCAGCTCCCTCACACTGTCACTCAGTAACCCCTCTCCCCCCAGCGCCCTGTGTTACTGACTGTATCTCTACTGATGTTAATCCAGCTCCCTCACACTGTCACTCAGTAACCCCTCTCCCCCAGCGCCCTGTGTTACTGACTGTATCTCTACTGATGTTAATCCAGCTCCCTCACACTGTCACTCAGTAACCCCTCTCCCCCAGCGCCCTGTGTTACTGACTGTATCTCTACTGATGTTAATCCAGCTCCCTCACACTGTCACTCAGTAACCCCTCTCCCCCAGCGCCCTGTGTTACTGACTGTATCTCTACTGATGTTAATCCAGCTCCCTCACACTGTCACTCAGTAACCCCTCTCCTCCCAGCACCTGTGTTACTGACTGTATCTCTACTGATGTTAATCCAGCTCCCTCACACTGTCACTCAGTAACCCCTCTCCCCCAGCGCCCTGTGTTACTGACTGTATCTCTACTGATGTTAATCCAGCTCCCTCACACAGTCACTCAGTAACCCCTCTCACCCAACTTCCTGTGTTACTGACTGTATCTTTACTGATGGTAATCCAGCTCCCTCTCACTGACACTCAGTAACCCCTCTCCCCAGCGCCCTGTGTTACTCACTGTATCTCTACTGATGTTAATCCAGCTCCCTCACACTGTCATTCAGTAACACCTCTCCCCCAGCACCCTGTGTTACTGACTGTATCTCTACTGATGTTAATCCAGCTACCTCACACTGTCACTCAGTAACCCCTCTCCCCCAGCGCCCTGTGTTACTGACTGTATCTCTACTGATGTTAATCCAGCTCCCTCACACTGTCACTCAGTAACCCCTCTCCCCCAGCGCCCTGTGTTACTGACTGTATCTCTACTGATGTTAATCCAGCTCCCTCACACTGTCACTCAGTAACCCCTCTCCCCCAGCGCCCTGTGTTACTGACTGTATCTCTACTGATGTTAATCCAGCTCCCTCACACTATCACTCAGTAACCCCTCTCCCCCAGCGCCCTGTGTTACTGACTGTATCTCTACTGATGTTAATCCAGCTCCCTCACACTGTCACTCAGTAACCCCTCTCCCCCAGCGCCCTGTGTTACTGACTGTATCTCTACTGATGTTAATCCAGCTCCCTCACACTGTCACTCAGTAACCCCTCTCCCCCCAGCGCCCTGTGTTACTGACTGTATCTGTACTGATGTTAATCCAGCTCCCTCACACTGTCACTCAGTAACCCCTCTCCCCCAGCGCCCTGTGTTACTGACTGTATCTCTACTGATGTTAATCCAGCTCCCTCACACTGTCACTCAGTAACCCCTCTCCCCCAGCACCCTGTGTTATTGACTGTATCTCTACTGATGTTAATCCAGCTCCCTCACACTGTCACTCAGTAACCCCTCTCCCCCAGCACCCTCTGTTACTGACTGTATCTCTACTGATGTTAATCCAGCTCCCTCACACTATCCCTCAGTAACCCCTCTCCCCCCAGCGCCCTGTGTTACTGACTGTATCTGTACTGATGTTAATCCAGCTCCCTCACACTGTCACTCAGTAACCCCTCTCTCCCCCAGCGCCCTGTGTTACTGACTGTATCTCTACTGATGTTAATCCAGCTCCCTCACACTGTCACTCAGTAACCCCTCTCCCCCAGCGCCCTGTGTTACTGACTGTATCTCTACTGATGTTAATCCAGCTCCCTCACACTGTCACTCAGTAACCCCTCTCCCTCAGCGCCCTGTGTTACTGACTGTATCTCTACTGATGTTAATCCAGCTCCCTCACACTGTCACTCAGTAACCCCTCTCCCCCAGCGCCCTGTGTTACTGACTGTATCTCTACTGATGTTAATCCAGCTCCCTCACACTGTCACTCAGTAACCCCTCTCCCCCAGCGCTCTGTTACTGACTGTATCTCTACTGATGTTAATCCAGCTCCCTCACACTATCCCTCAGTAACCCCTCTCCCCCCAGCGCCCTGTGTTACTGACTGTATCTGTACTGATGTTAATCCAGATCCCTCAAACTGTCACTCAGTAACCCCTCTCCCCCAGCGCCCTGTGTTACTGACTGTATCTGTACTGATGTTAATCCAGCTCCCTCACACTGTCACTCAGTAACCCCTCTCCCCCCAGTGCCCTGTGTTACTGACTGTATCTCTACTGATGTTAATCCAGCTCCCTCACACTGTCACTCAGTAACCCCTCTCCCCCAGCGCCCTGTGTTACTGACTGTATCTCTACTGATGTTAATCCAGCTCCCTCACACTGTCACTCAGTAACCCCTCTCCCCCCAGCGCCCTGTGTTACTGACTGTATCTCTACTGATGTTAATCCAGCTCCCTCACACTGTCACTCAGTAACCCCTCTCCCCCAGCGCCCTGTGTTACTGACTGTATCTCTACTGATGTTAATCCAGCTCCCTCACACTGTCACTCAGTAACCCCTCTCCCCCAGCGCCCTGTGTTACTGACTGTATCTCTACTGATGTTAATCCAGCTCCCTCACACTGTCACTCAGTAACCCCTCTCCCCCAGCGCCCTGTGTTACTGACTGTATCTCTACTGATGTTAATCCAGCTCCCTCACACTGTCACTCAGTAACCCCTCTCCCCCAGCGCCCTGTGTTACTGACTGTATCTCTACTGATGTTAATCCAGCTCCCTCACACTGTCACTCAGTAACCCCTCTCCCCCAGCGCCCTGTGTTACTGACTGTATCTCTACTGATGTTAATCCAGCTCCCTCACACTGTCACTCAGTAACCCCTCTCCCCCAGCGCCCTGTGTTACTGACTGTATCTCTACTGATGTTAATCCAGCTCCCTCACACTGTCACTCAGTAACCCCTCTCCCCCAGCGCCCTGTGTTACTGACTGTATCTCTACTGATGTTAATCCAGCTCCCTCACACTGTCACTCAGTAACCCCTCTCCCCCAGCGCCCTGTGTTACTGACTGTATCTCTACTGATGTTAATCCAGCTCCCTCACACTGTCACTCAGTAACCCCTCTCCCCCAGCGCCCTGTGTTACTGACTGTATCTCTACTGATGTTAATCCAGCTCCCTCACACTGTCACTCAGTAACCCCTCTCCCCCCAGCGCCCTGTGTTACTGACTGTATCTCTACTGATGTTAATCCAGCTCCCTCACACTGTCACTCAGTAACCCCACTCCCCCAGCGCCCTGTGTTACTGACTGTATCTCTACTGATGTTAATCCAGCTCCCTCACACTGTCACTCAGTAACCCCTCTCCCCCAGTGCGCTTTGTTACTGACTGTATCTCTACTGATGTTAATCCAGCTCCCTCACACTGTCACTCAGTAACCCCTCTCCCCCAGCGCCCTGTGTTACTGACTGTATCTCTACTGATGTTAATCCAGCTCCCTCACACTGTCACTCAGTAACCCCTCTCCCCCAGCGCCCTGTGTTACTGACTGTATCTCTACTGATGTTAATCCAGCTCCCTCACACTGTCACTCAGTAACCCCTCTCCCCCAGCGCCCTGTGTTACTGACTGTATCTCTACTGATGTTAATCCAGCTCCCTCACACTGTCACTCAGTAACCCACTCCCTTCTCTACCCTCTGTTACTGACTGTATCTCTACTGATGTTAATCCAGCTCCTTCACACTATCCCTCAGTAACCCCTCTCCCCCCAGCGCCCTGTGTTACTGACTGTATCTGTACTGATGTTAATCCAGATCCCTCAAACTGTCACTCAGTAACCCCTCTCCCCCAGCGCCCTGTCTTACTGACTGTATCTGTACTGATGTTAATCCAGCTCCCTCACACTGTCACTCAGTAACCCCTCTCCCCCCAGCGCCCTGTGTTACTGACTGTATCTCTACTGAAGTTAATCCAGCTCCCTCACACTGTCACTCAGTAACCCCTCTCCCCCCAGCGCCCTGTGTTACTGACTGTATCTCTACTGGTGTTAATCCAGCTCCCTCACACTGTCACTCAGTAACCCCTCTCCCGCAGCGCCCTGTGTTACTGACTGTATCTCTACTGATGTTAATCCAGCTCCCTCACACTGTCACTCAGTAACCCCTCTCCACCCAGCGCCCTGTGTTACTGACTGTATCTCTACTGATGTTAATCCAGCTCCCTCACACTGTCACTCAGTAACCCCTCTCCCCCAGCGCCCTGTGTTACTGACTGTATCTCTACTGATGTTAATCCAGCTCCCTCACACTGTCACTCAGTAACCCCTCTCCCCCAGCGCCCTGTGTTACTGACTGTATCTCTACTGATGTTAATCCAGCTCCCTCACACTGCTCACTCAGTAACCCCTCTCCCCCAGCGCCCTGTGTTACTGACTGTATCTCTACTGATGTTAATCCAGCTCCCTCACACTGTCACTCAGTAACCCCTCTCCCCCAGCGCCCTGTGTTACTGACTGTATCTCTACTGATGTTAATCCAGCTCCCTCACACTGTCACTCAGTAACCCCTCTCCCCCAGCGCCCTGTGTTACTGACTGTATCTCTACTGATGTTAATCCAGCTCCCTCACACTGTCACTCAGTAACCCCTCTCCCCCAGCGCCCTGTGTTACTGACTGTATCTCTACTGATGTTAATCCAGCTCCCTCACACTGTCACTCAGTAACCCCTCTCCCCCAGCGACCTGTGTTACTGACTGTATCTCTACTGATGTTAATCCAGCTCCCTCACACTGTCACTCAGTAACCCCTCTCCCCCAGCGCCCTGTGTTACTGACTGTATCTCTACTGGTGTTAATCCAGCTCCCTCACACTCTCACTCAGTAACCCCTCTCACCCCAGCGCCCTGTGTTACTGACTGTATCTCTACTGATGTTAATCCAGCTCCCTCACACTCTCACTCAGTAACCCCTCTCCCCCCAGCGCCCTTTGTTACTGACTGTATCTCTACTGATGTTAATCCAGCTCCCTCACACTGTCATCAGTAACCCCTCTCCCCCAGCGCCCTGTGTTACTGACTGTATCTGTACTGATGTTAATCCAGCTCCCTCACACTGTCACTCAGTAACCCCTCTCCCCCAGCGCCCTGTGTTACTGACTGTATCTGTACTGATGTTAATCCAGCTCCCTCACACTGTCACTCAGTAACCCCTCTCCCCCAGCGCCCTGTGTTACTGACTGTATCTGTACTGATGTTAATCCAGATCCCTCACACTGTCACTCAGTAACCCCTCTCCCCCAGCGCCCTGTGTTACTGACTGTATCTGTACTGATGTTAATCCAGCTCCCTCACACTGTCACTCAGTAACCCCTCTCCCCCAGCGCCCTGTGTTACTGACTGTATCTCTACTGATGTTAATCCAGCTCCCTCACACTGTCACTCAGTAACCCCTCTCCCCCCAACGTCCTGTGTTACTGACTGTATCTCTACTGATGTTAATCCAGCTCCCTCACACTGTCACTCAGTAACCCCTCTCCCCCAGCGCCCTGTGTTACTGACTGTATCTCTACTGATGTTAATCCAGATCCCTCACACTGTCACTCAGTAACCCCTCTCCCCCAGCGCCCTGTGTTACTGACTGTATCTCTACTGATGTTAATCCAGCTCCCTCACACTGTCACTCAGTAACCCCTCTCCCCCCAGCGCCCTGTGTTACTGACTGTATCTGTACTGATGTTAATCCAGCTCCCTCACAGTGTCACTCAGTAACCCCTCTCCCCCCAGCGCCCTGTGTTACTGACTGTATCTGTACTGATGTTAATCCAGCTCCCTCACACTGTCACTCAGTAACCCAAACCCTACTCTATCCTCTGTTACTGACTGTATCTCCACTGATGTTAATCCAGCTCCCTCACACTATCCCTCAGTAACCCCTCTCCCCCCAGCGCCCTGTGTTACTGACTGTATCTCTACTGATGTTAATCCCGCTCCCTCACACTGTCACTCAGTAACCCCTCTCCTCCAGCGCCCTGTGTTACTGACTGTATCTCTACTGGTGTTAATCCAGCTCCCTCACACTCTCACTCAGTAACCCCTCTCACCCCAGCGCCCTGTGTTACTGACTGTATCTCTACTGATGTTAATCCAGCTCCCTCACACTGTCACTCAGTAACCCCTCTCCCCCAGCGCTCTGTTACTGACTGTATCTGTACTGATGTTAATCCAGATCCCTCACACTATCCATCAGTAACCCCTCTCCCCCCAGCGCCCTGTGTTACTGACTGTATCTGTACTGATGTTAATCCAGATCCCTCAAACTGTCACTCAGTAACCCCTCTCCCCCAGCGCCTTGTCTTACTGACTGTATCTGTACTGATGTTAATCCAGCTCCCTCACAGTGTCACTCAGTAACCCCTCTCCCCCCAGTGCCCTGTGTTATTGAATGTACGTATACTGATGTTAATCCAGCTCCCTCACTCTGTCACTCAGTAACCGCTCTCCCCCCAGCGCCCTGTGTTACTGATTGTATCTCTACTGATTTTAATCCAGAACCCTCAAACTGTCACTCAGTCACCCCTCTCCCCCAGCGCCCTGTGTTACTGACTGTATCTCTACTGATGTTAATCCAGCTCCCTCACACTGTCACTCAGTAACCCACTCCCTACTCTACCCTCTGTTACTGACTGTATCTCTACTGATGTTAATCCAGCTCCTTCACACTATCCCTCAGTAACCCCTCTCCCCCCAGCGCCCTGTGTTACTGACTGTATCTGTACTGATGTTAATCCAGATCCCTCAAACTGTCACTCAGTAACCCCTCTCCCCCAGCGCCCTGTCTTACTGACTGTATCTGTACTGATGTTAATCCAGATCCCTCACACTGTCACTGAGTAACCCCTCACCCCCCAGTGCCCTGTGTTACTGACTGTATCTCCACTGACGTTAATCCAGTTCCCTCACACTGTCACTCAGTAACCCCTCTCCCCCCAGCACCCTGTGTTACTGACTGTATCTCTACTGGTGTTAATCCAGCTCCCTCACACTGTCACTCAGTAACCCCTCTCCCCCCAGCGTCCTGTGTTACTGACTGTATCTCTACTGATGTTAATCCAGCTCCCTCACACTGTCACTCAGTAACCCCTCTCCCCCCAGCGTCCTGTGTTACTGTCTGTATCTCCACTGATGTTAATCCCTCTCCCTCACACTGTCACTCAGTAACCCCTCTCCTCCAGCGCCCTGTGTTACTGACTGTATCTCTACTGGTGTTAATCCAGCTCCCTCACACTCTCACTCAGTAACCCCTCACCCCCAGTGCGCTGTGTTACTGACTGTATCTCTACTGATGTTAATCCAGCTCCCTCACACTGTCACTCAGTAACCCCTCTCCCCCAGCGCCCTGTGTTACTGACTGTATCTCTACTGATGTTAATCCAGCTCCCTCACACTCTCACTCAGTAACCCCTCTCACCCCAGCGCCCTGTGTTACTGACTGTATCTCTACTGATGTTAATCCAGCTCCCTCACACTGTCACTCAGTAACCCCTCTCCTCCAGCGCCCTGTGTTACTGACTGTATCTCTACTGGTGTTAATCCAGCTCCCTCACACTCTCACTCAGTAACCCCTCACCCCCAGTGCGCTGTGTTACTGACTGTATCTCTACTGATGTTAATCCAGCTCCCTCACACTGTCACTCAGTAACCCCTCTCCCCCAGCGCCCTGTGTTACTGACTGTATCTCTACTGATGTTAATCCAGCTCCCTCACACTGTCACTCAGTAACCCCTCTATCCCCAGCGCCCTGTGTTACTGACTGTATCTCTACTGATGTTAATCCCGCTCCCTCACACTGTCACTCAGTAACCCCTCTCCCCCAGCGCCCTGTGTTACTGTCTGTATCTCTACTGATGTTAATCCAGCTCCCTCACACTGTCACTCAGTAACCCCTCTCCCCCAACGCCCTGTGTTACTGTCTGTATCTCTACTGATGTTAATCCCGCTCCCTCACACTGTCACTCAGTAACCCCGCTTCCCCAGCGTCCTTTGTTACTGTCTGTATCTCTACTGATGTTAATCCAGCTCCCTCACACTGTCACTCAGTAACCCCTCTCCCCCCAGCGCCCTGTGTTACTGACTGTATCTCTACTGGTGTTAATCCAGCTCCCTCACACTGTCACTCAGTAACCCCTCTCCCCCAGCGCCCTGTGTTACTGACTGTATCTCTACTGATGTTAATTCAGATCCCTCACACTCTCACTCAGTAACCCCTCTCCCCCAGCGCCTTGTCTTACTGACTGTATCTCTACTGATGTTAATCCAGCTCCCTCACACTGTCACTCAGTAACCCCTCTCCCCCAGCGCCCTGTGTTACTGACTGTATCTCTACTGATGTTAATCCAGCTCCCTCGCACTGTCACTCAGTAACCCACTCCCTTCTCTACCCTCTGTTACTGACTGTATCTCTACTGATGTTAATCCAGCTCCTTCACACTATCCATCAGTAACCCCTCTCCCCCCAGCGCCCTGTGTTACTGACTGTATCTGTACTGATGTTAATCCAGATCCCTCAAACTGTCACTCAGTAACCCCTCTCCCCCAGCGCCCTTGTCTTACTGACTGTATCTGTACTGATATTAATCCAGATGCCTGACGCTGTCACTCAGTAACCCCTCTCCCCCCAGCGCCCTGTGTTACTGACTGTATCTCCACTGACGTTAATCCAGCTCCCTCACACTGTCACTCAGTAACCCCTCTCCCCCCAGCACCCTGTGTTACTGACTGTATCTCTACTGGTGTTAATCCAGCTCCCTCACACTGTCACTCAGTAACCCCTCTCCCCCCAGCGTCCTGTGTTACTGACTGTATCTCCACTGATGTTAATCCAGCTCCCTCACACTGTCACTCAGTACCCCCTCTCTCCCAACGCCCTGTGTTACTGTCTGTATCTCTACTGTTGTTAATCCAGCTCCCTCACACTCTCACTCAGTAACCCCTCTCACCCCAGCGCCCTGTGTTACTGACTGTATCTCTACTGATGTTAATCCCGCTCCCTCACACTGTCACTCAGTAACCCCTCTCCTCCAGCGCCCTGTGTTACTGACTGTATCTCTACTGGTGTTAATCCAGCTCCCTCACACTCTCACTCAGTAACCCCTCTCCCCCAGCGCCCTGTGTTACTGACTGTATCTCTACTGATGTTAATCCAGCTCCCTCACACTGTCACTCAGTAACCCCTCTCCCCCAGCGCCCTGTGTTACTGACTGTATCTCCACTGATGTTAATCCAGCTCCCTCACACTGTCACTCAGTAACCCCTTTCCCCCAGCGCCCTGTGTTACTGACTGTATCTGTACTGATGTTAATCCAGCTCCCTCACACTGTCACTCAGTAACCCCTCTCCCCCCAGCGCCCTGTGTTACTGACTGTATCTCTACTGATGTTAATCCAGCTCCCTCACACTGTCACTCAGTAACCCCTCTCCCCCAGCGCCCTGTGTTACTGACTGTATCTCTACTGATGTTAATCCAGCTCCCTCACACTGTCACTCAGTAACCCCTCTCCCTCCAGTGCCCTGTGTTACTGACTGTATCTCTACTGATGTTAATCCAGCTCCCTCACACTGTCACTCAGTAACCCCTCTCCCCCCAGCGCCCTCTGTTACTGACTGTATCTCTACTGATGTTAATCCCGCTCCCTCACACTGTCACTCAGTAACCCCTCTCCTCCAGCGCCCTGTGTTACTGACTGTATCTCTGCTGGTGTTAATCCCGCTCCCTCACACTGTCACTCAGTAACCCCTCTCCTCCAGCGCCCTGTGTTACTGACTGTATCTCTACTGATGTTAATCCAGCTCCCTCACACTGTCACTCAGTGACCACTCTCCCCCCAGCGCCCTGTGTTACTGACTGTATCTCTACTGGTGTTAATCCAGCTCCCTCACACTCTCACTCAGTAACCCCTCTCACCCCAGCGCCCTGTGTTACTGACTGTATCTCTACTGGTGTTAATCCAGCTCCCTCAAACTCTCACTCAGTAACCCCTCTCCCCCAGCGCCCTGTGTTACTGACTGTATCTCTACTGATGTTAATCCAGCTCCCTCACACTCTCACTCAGTAACCCACTCCCTACTCTACCCTGTTACTGACTGTATCTCTACTGATGTTAATCCAGCTCCCTCACACAATCCCTCAGTAACCCCTCTCCCCCCAGCGCCCTGTGTTACTGAATGTATCTGTACTGATGTTAATCCAGATCCCTCAAACTGTCACTCAGTAACCCCTCTCCCCCAGCGCTCTGTTACTGACTGTATCTGTACTGATGTTAATCCAGATCCCTCACACTATCCATCAGTAACCCCTCTCCCCCCAGCGCCCTGTGTTACTGACTGTATCTGTACTGATGTTAATCCAGATCCCTCAAACTGTCACTCAGTAACCCCTCTCCCCCAGCGCCTTGTCTTACTGACTGTATCTGTACTGATGTTAATCCAGCTCCCTCACAGTGTCACTCAGTAACCCCTCTCCCCCCAGTGCCCTGTGTTATTGAATGTACGTATACTGATGTTAATCCAGCTCCCTCACTCTGTCACTCAGTAACCGCTCTCCCCCCAGCGCCCTGTGTTACTGATTGTATCTCTACTGATTTTAATCCAGAACCCTCAAACTGTCACTCAGTCACCCCTCTCCCCCAGCGCCCTGTGTTACTGACTGTATCTCCACTGGTGTTAATCCAGCTCCCTCACACTGTCACTCAGTAACCCCTCTATCCCCAGCGCCCTGTGTTACTGACTGTATCTCTACTGATGTTAATCCAGCTCCCTCACACTGTCACTCAGTAACCCCTCTCCCCCCAGCGCCCTGTGTTACTGACTGTATCTGTACTGATGTTAATCCAGCTCCCTCACACTGTCACTCAGTAACCCCTCTCCCCCAGCGCCCTGTGTTACTGACTGTATCTGTACTGATGTTAATCCAGCTCCCTCACACTGTCACTCAGTAACCCCTCTATCCCCAGCGCCCTGTGTTACTGACTGTATCTGTACTGATGTTAATCCCGCTCCCTCACACTGTCACTCAGTACCCCCTCTCCCCCAGCGCCCTATGTTAATGTCTGTATCTCTACTGATGTTAATCCAGCTCCCTCACACTGTCACTCAGTAACCCCGCTTCCCCAGCGCCCTGTGTTACTGACTGTATCTCTACTGATGTTAATCCAGCTCCCTCACACTGTCACTCTGTAACCCCTCTGCCCCCAGCACCCTGTGTTACTGACTGTATCTCTACTGATGTTAATCCCGCTCCCTCACACTGTCACTCAGTAACCCCTCTCCCCCCAGCGCCCTGTGTTACTGACTGTATCTCTGCTGGTGTTAATCCCGCTCCCTCACACTGTCACTCAGTAACCCCTCTCCTCCAGCGCCCTGTGTTACTGACTGTATCTCTACTGGTGTTAATCCAGCTCCCTCAAACTCTCACTCAGTAACCCCTCTCCCCCAGCGCCCTGTGTTACTGACTGTATCTCTACTGATGTTAATCCAGCTCCCTCACACTCTCACTCAGTAACCAACTCCCTACTCTACCCTGTTACTGACTGTATCTCTACTGATGTTAATCCAGCTCCCTCACACTATCCCTCAGTAACCCCTCTCCCCCCAGCGCCCTGTGTTACTGACTGTATCTGTACTGATGTTAATCCAGATCCCTCAAACTGTCACTCAGTAACCCCTCTCCCCCAGCGCTCTGTTACTGACTGTATCTGTACTGATGTTAATCCAGATCCCTCACACTGTCACTCAGTAACCCCTCTCCCCCAGCGCCCTGTGTTACTGACTGTATCTCTACTGATGTTAATCCAGATCCCTCACACTGTCACTCAGTAACCCCTCTCCCCCAGCGCCCTGTTTACTGACTGTATCTCTACTGATGTTAATCCAGCTCCCTCACACTGTCACTCAGTAACCCCTCTCCCCCCAGCGCCGTGTGTTACTGACTGTATCTCTACTGATGTTAATCCAGCTCCCTCACACTGTCACTCAGTAACACCTCTCCCCCAGCTCCCTGTGTTACTGATTGTATCTCTACTGATGTTAATCCAGCTCCCTCACACTTTCACTCAGTAACCCCTCTCCCCCAGCGCCCTGTGTTACTGACTGTATCTCTACTGATGTTAATCCAGCTCCCTCACACTGTCACTCAGTAACCCCTCTCCTCCAGCGCCCTGTGTTACTGACTGTATCTCTACTGATGTTAATCCAGCTCCCTCACACTCTCACTCAGTAACCCCTCTCCCCCAGCGCCCTGTGTTACTGACTGTATCTCTACTGATGTTAATCCAGCTCCCTCACACTGTCACTCAGTAACCCCTCTCCCCCAGCGCCCTGTGTTACTGACTGTATCTCTACTGGTGTTAATCCAGCTCCCTCACACTCTCACTCAGTAACCCCTCTATCCCCAGCGCCCTGTGTTACTGACTGTATCTCTACTGATGTTAATCCCGCTCCCTCACACTGTCACTCAGTAACCCCTCTCCCCCAGCGCCCTGTGTTACTGACTGTATCTCTACTGATGTTAATCCAGCTCCCTCACACTGTCACTCAGTAACCCCTCTCACCCCAGCGCCCTGTGTTACTGACTGTATCTCTACTGATGTTAATCCAGCTCCCTCACACTGTCACTCAGTAACCAACTCCCTACTCTACCCTGTTACTGACTGTATCTCTACTGATGTTAATCCAGCTCCCTCACACTATCCCTCAGTAACCCCTCTCCCCCCAGCGCCCTGTGTTACTGAATGTATCTGTACTGATGTTAATCCAGGTCCCTCAAACTGTCACTCAGTAACCCCTCTCCCCCAGCGCTCTGTTACTGACTTTATCTGTACTGATGTTAATCCAGATCCCTCACACTATCCATCAGTAACCCCTCTCCCCCCAGCGCCCTGTGTTACTGACTGTATCTGTACTGATGTTAATCCAGATCCCTCAAACTGTCACTCAGTAACCCCTCTCCCCCAGCGCCTTGTCTTACTGACTGTATCTGTACTGATGTTAATCCAGATCCCTCACACTGTCACTGAGTAACCCCTCACTCCTCAGCGCCCTGTGTTACTGACTGTATCTCTACTGATGTTAATCCAGCTCCCTCACACTGTCACTCAGTAACCCACTCCCTCTCTAGCGCTCTGTTACTGACTGTATCTGTACTGATGTTAATCCAGATCCCTCACACTATCCATCAGTAACCCCTCTCCCCCCAGCGCCCTGTGTTACTGACTGTATCTGTACTGATGTTAATCCAGATCCCTCAAACTGTCACTCAGTAACCCCTCTCCCCCAGCGCCCTTGTCTTACTGACTGTATCTGTACTGATGTTAATCCAGATCCCTCACACTGTCACTCAGTAACCCCTCTATCCCCAGCGCCCTGTGTTACTGACTGTATCTCTACTGATGTTAATCCAGCTCCCTCACACTGTCACTCAGTAACCCCTCTCCCCCTCTACCCTCTGTTACTGACTGTATCTCTACTGATGTTAATCCAGCTCCCTCACACTGTCACTCAGTAACCCCTCTCCCCCAGCGCCCTGTGTTACTGACTGTATCTCTACTGATGTTAATCCCGCTCCCTCACACTGTCACTCAGTAACCCCGCTTCCCCAGCATCCTTTGTTACTGTCTGTATCTCTACTGATGTTAATCCAGATCCCTCAAACTGTCACTCAGTAACCCCTCTCCCCCCAGCGCCCTGTGTTACTGACTGTATCTGTACTGATGTTAATCCAGATCCCTCACACTATCCATCAGTAACCCCTCTCCCCCCAGCGCCCTGTGTTACTGACTCTATCTGTACTGATGTTAATCCCACTCCCTCACACTGTCACTCAGTACCCCCTCTCCCCCAGCACCCTGTGTTAATGTCTGTATCTCTACTGATGTTAATCCCGCTCCCTCACACTGTCACTCAGTCACCCCGCTTCCCCAGCACCCTGTTTTACTGACTGTATCTGTACTGATGTTAATCCAGATCCCTCACACTGTCACTCAGTAACCCCTCTCCCCCAGCACCCTGTGTTACTGACTGTATCTCTACTGATGTTAATCCAGATCCCTCACACTGTCACTCAGTCACCCCGCTTCCCCAGTGCCCTGTGTTACTGACTGTATCTGTACTGATGTTAATCCAGCTCCCTCACACTGTCACTCAGTAACCCCTCTCCCCCAGCACCCTGTGTTACTGACTGTATCTGTACTGATGTTAATCCAGCTTCCTCACACTGTCATTCAGTAACCCCTCTCCCCGCCCCCCCCCCCCCACCAGCGCCGTGTTTCTGACCACGCGCCTGACGCTCGATTGAATTGGCCTCGCATTGACCCTGTGTTTTGTGTCTCCGTGTCAGGTTCTCATGTCGACGCTGAATGAAGGTGATCGCTTCCTACCAGAGCCGACCGCGCCTCTCTCTCCCACGCTGGACAGAACGTCTCCTGAACCCTGACGACGCGTGCACCGATATTTACTTTGACCCCCCACCCCCGTCACATACCACCACCACCACCCCCACACCTCGAAGCGACAGAGGTTGAACCGCCTGCACTGATTTATTCACTCGTGCCTTTTCACTATTCCCTCACTCTCCCCGTGTCCTGCGCCAGCCTTTGCTTCTCGATGGAGGGGGAGAACCTTTGCCTTAGCTTCTTCTCCACCAAGTCCACCCTCCACCCCCCCCCCCCCCACCGTCTATTCATGGGGGTTGCCGGTGGGGTGGGGGGGCAGTCCACGCTGCAGTGCGGAACTGAGAAACCACGATGGCCGACGGTGCTAGGAAACCCGTGGCTGGAGACAAGATGCTACCCCTGCCCTTCCCAGACGTTGACTCGACTCTCGCTGCCCACCCTAGCCGATCTGCCCCGGCCTGCTCCGAGCTCACCACTGCCCACGGAGCCTACTGGAGCCAATGCACCCCCACCCCCCACACCTCCCGATCTCTGATCTCACTGCGTCCAGAAAGCTGTGTCCATTCAGACCCCTCCTGTAATCGGTCACACAGGAACAGCAGGAGGCCCTTCAGCCTCTCCTCGAGCAGTGGGATTAGTTTTGGATTGATACAGGGCTGTGGGGAGAGAGTGGGGCAGTGGGATTAGTTTGGGGATTGATACTGGGCTATGGGGAGAGAGTGGGATAGTGGGATTAGTTTGGGGATTGATATGGGGAGAAAGCAGGGCATTGGGATTAGTTTGGGATTGATACAGGGCTATGGGGAGAGAGCGGGGCAGTGGGATTAGTTTGGGGATTGATACAGGGCCATGGGGAGAGAGCGGGGCAGTGGGATTAGTTTGGGGATTGATACAGGGCTATGGGGAGAGAGTGGGGCAGTGGGATTAGTTTGGGATTGATACAGGGCTATGGGGAGAGAGTGGGACAGTGGGATTAGTTTGGGGATTGATATGGGGAGAGAGCGGGGCAATGGGATTAGTTTGGGATTGATACAGGGCTATGGGGAGAGAGCGGGGCAGTGGGATTAGTTTGGGATTGATACAGGTCTATGGGGAGAAAGTGGGGCAGTGGGATTAGTTTGGGATTGATACAGGGCTATGGGGAGAGAGCGGGACAGTGGGATTAGTTTGGGGATTGATACAGGGCCATGGGGAGAGAGCGGGGCAGTGGGATTAGTTTGGGGATTGATACAGGCCTATGGGGATAGAGTGGGGCAGTGGGATTAGTTTGGGGATTGATACAGGGCTATGGGGAGAGAGCGGGGCAGTGGGATTAGTTTGGGGATTGATACAGGCCTATGGGGATAGAGTGGGGCAGTGGGATTAGTTTGGGGATTGATACAGGGCTATGGGGATAGAGTGGGGCAGTGGGATTAGTTTGGGGATTGATACAGGGCTATGGGGAGAGAGTGGGGCAGTGGGATTAGTTTGAGGATTGATATGGGGAGAGAGCAGGGCATTGGGATTAATTTGGGATTGATAGAGGGCTATGGGGAGATAACAGGGCAGTGGGATTAGTTTGGGATTGATACAGGGCTATGGGTAGAGAGTGGGGCAGTGGGATTAGTTGGGGATGGATACAGGGCTATGGGGAGAGAGCAGGGCAGTGGGATTAGTTTGGGATTGATACAGGGCTATGGGGAGATAACAGGGCAGTGGGATTAGTTTGGGATTGATACAGGGCTATGGGGAGATAACAGGGCAGTGGGATTAGTTTGGGGATTGATACACGGCTATGGGGAGACAGCGGGGCAGTGGGATTAGTTTGGGATTGATACAGGACTATGGGGAGAGAGTAGGATTAGTTTGGGGATTGATACAGGGCTATGGGGAGAGTGCGGGGCAGTGGGATTAGTTTGGGGATGATACAGGGCTATTGGGAGAGAGCCGGGCAGTGGGATAAGTTTGGGGATTGATACAGGGCTATGGGGAGAGAGCCGGACAGTGGGATTAGTTTGGGGATTGATACAGGGCTATGGGGAGAGGATTGGACAATGGGATTAGTTTGGGGATGGATACAGGGCTATGGGGAGAGAGCCGGACAGTGGGATTAGTTTGGGGATTGCTACAGGGCTATGGGGAGAGGATTGGACAGTGGGATTAGTTTGGGGATTGATACAGGGCTATGGGGAAAGGATTGGACAGTGGGATTAGTTTGGGGATTGATACAGGGCTATGGGGAGAGGATTGGATAGTGGGATTAGTTTGGGGATTGATACCGGGCTATGGGGAGAGAGCAGGGCAGTGGGATTAGTTTGGGGATTGATACAGGGCTTTGGGGAGAGGGTGAGGCAGTGGGACAGTGGGATTAGTTGGGGATTCATACAAGGCTATGGAGAGAGCTGGCCATTCAGCCCCCTCCATGAGCCAGTTGCACAGGAAGAGGCAGGGGTCATTCAGTCTCTCCTTGGAACAGGAGGCCACTTAGCCTCCTCAAGACTGTCACGCAGGAACAGGAAGAAGCCGTTCAGCGCCCCCCACTCCCACTCCCGAAACCCAATGTCAATTTCCGCTGTATTATGGTCAGTGTTGTCTCGAGGCTCCCCCTAACACCTTTCGAATGCTGATCCTTCTTTGGCTGATGAATGCACGATCTCTCCCGAATAAACTCAAGAATTCCACCACCTTGAGCTTTGTCTCCTTCTATTCCTGTCGCGGGTGTATCCTCCTGCAGGCCCACCAGTGATGTTGCATCCCGCTACTTGCTCCCCTCGGCGACAGCACAAGGGGCGGTAGGAGCGCAAGACTGCCCCGCATCCCATGCTGCGCGAGTGGGTGTGTGTGGGGGGGGGGAAGGAGGAAGGAGGGAGGGAGACTGCTCCGGCGTCAGGTAGAGACCTCACCCAGCTAGCCGATAATGAACGGACGCACAGGCAGGTAAACTAACAGCTGATTTTAATTCATCCTCAAGAGGCAGAAAAAAAAAACAAAAAATAAAGAGGAAACGGGAGTCCAGGGTGGGGTGGGGAGGGGGGGGGTTACACGGAAAGAGAGCCCCGTTACATGTCTGGAGGGTTCCGGGGTGGGGTGGGGGGAGGAAAGGAAAGGGGGTACACAAAAGGGGCAAGGGGTGCAACTAAAACCTCGCTTTGAACTTCCCGAGAGGTGGAGGGGCGCGCCTCCCCCTGCACAGACCCCCAGGGGGCTTTATTTTGGGGGGGGGGGGGGGGGGGGGGTGGGGGGGAGAGAAGGACGTTCAAACAGCTTCTGCCTCTCGCCCCCAATAGCCTGGCTGCTCGAGGAACAGCGCCTCCCCTGGTCTGAACATCAAACCCCTGGCGCCCCTGGCCACTCTGTCAGGGGGCTGGGGGCCCGCACTGACCCCCTGCTCTCTGCCCTTGGAGAGGGGGGGGGAAATTGATGGGATAAAATCGGGGAGCGCCGATCTCCTGCCCCCTCTCGTGCTGACTCGACGCCCCTAACGGGCGAAGGAAGGGGGCGGGGGGGGCGAGGAGAAGGGGGGTCAGGGGGAAGACGCATCTCATTTAGTAAAACAAACAGGCGCGAGGGAGGGGGGAGGGGGAGGGGGTTTGGGAAGTAACCATCGAAAAGAACCGAACTAAACTCTACGATCGGCGGGAAGGAGGGGGCACCTGACCTGTGGCCTCCACCGCAACCCCTCCCCCTCCAGGGCCCCCACTGTCGAAGCGCATGAGACGGAGAGAGGGGGAAGAGTGTGAGAGGGAGAGGGGGATGGGTCCCACCTGTGACCCCACCACCACCCACCCCCCCGCGCCCCCTAGCACCGGGGAGTTCAGAGCAGGCCATGCCGCTGCCTCCCGGACCGCTTCGTTTTTATTTATTGTATAAAAAAAAAGGGGGGGGGCGGGGAGAAACGGGAGGAGAAGTGGATATCGACCCTCCCTCCCTCCCTCCCTCCCCTCCCTCCCCCCCCGCCCGCCCTCAGTGTCCGCGGCCGGCCGGGCCGGTCGGTCAGTCGGTCAGCGCCTGCTCCGGTCCCGAGTCGACGTGCTCCGGCTCCGGCTCCGGCGCTTGGCGTCCCGCCGGTCCCGCTCCCGGTCCCGGTCCCGGCCCCGCTCGCGGCTGTGGTCCCGCTTCCGGTCCCGCTCGCGCTCCAGCTCCCGGCTGCGCTCGGCCTCCTTCTCCCGCTCCCGCTCCCGCTCCTTCTCCCGCTCCTTCGCCCTCTCCTTGCGCTGCTCCGCCTGCTTCCGCTCCTCCTCCTCCTGCTCCTTGCGCCGCCGCTCTCTCTCCCGGGCCCGGTCCGCCCGCTCCATCTCCTTCTGGAGGATCTGCAGGGTTGGGGTGGGTGGTGGGGCAAGCGGACGTCACAAGTCAGTGTATCGGTGAAGCAGGAGCCCACACAGCCTCCGTTCATCGCTCCCTTCCCCACCCTCCTCCCAGTCCCCGTGCGCACTCCCCCGCCCCCCCCAACCCCCCCACCACGCCCCCGACCCGCCGCCCGCCGCGCCCTCCCCCCCCGCCCCCCTCACCTGTTCGACTGTCAGGGGAAGCCAGTATATACACGGTGCGGCCTTCGTCTTGCGGAACAGGTCGTCCAGCAGTTTAGCAGGGGGCTCCTCGGGGGCTTTCTCTGTGCGACGGATACACAAAGGGAAGGAAGGGAGTTAATCACTCAGTCGGAGGGGCGAGTAATACACCCTGACTCCACAGCCCACAGCCCCATGTCACCCAGGGAGCGCCGCACTGTCCTAGGGTCAGCGCCGAGGGAGAGCCGCACTGTCCTAGGGTCAGCGCCGAGGGAGAGCTGCACTGTCGGAGGGTCAGTGCTGAGGGAGAGCCGCACTGTCGGAGGGTCAGTGCTGAGGGAGAGCCGCACTGTGGGAGGGTCAGTGCTGAGGGAGAGCCGCACTGTGGGAGGGGTCAGTACTGAGGGAGAGCTGCACTGTCGGAGGGTCAATACTGAGGGAGCGGCGCCCTATCAGAGGGTCAGTACTGAGGGAACGGCGCATTGTCGGAGGGTCAGTGCTGAGGGAGAGCCGCACTGTCGGAGGGTCAGTGCTGAGGGAGAGCCGCACTGTCGAAGGGTCAGTGCTGAGGGAGAGCCGCACTGTCGGAGGGTCAGTGCTGAGGGAGAGCCGCACTGTCGGAGGGTCAGTGCTGAGGGAGAGCCGCACTGTCGGAGGGTCAGTACTGAGGGAGAGCCGCACTGTCGGAGGGTCAGTGCTGAGGGAGCGCCGCGCCGCTGCACTGAGGACCTTCCAGGTGAAACGTCACAACACAAGCTCGGCCTGCCCCCTCTTCTGGATGCACGAGATCCACACCGCCACTTCTGGAGAAGGCGGCGAGTCCTCCCAAACCCTGGGTGGTGGTGGGGGGTGCAATCAGCCACCCCAGAACAAACGTTACCGAAGCGGATGATATCTGGAGGAGGGAGTCAGAGGCACCAAGCGCAGCCGAGAGAGACGGGACGAGGTGACAGGAGCGGAGCGGACGGGTCGGGGGGGGAGGAGAGCTGCGGAGAATCGGGAAGCTGCACTCGGGGCCGGAGGAGGCGCCGCAGACCAGCCGCCCGGCCTTGTGAAGGGACGTCCGAATTCAGGGCCCCGGTTTCGATCCTGTCGAAGGTTGCGAGCGGCCGGTACCCCCTCCCGCCAATGCTGAAGAGGTGCTTATTTACGTTGAGTAAGGGGGGGCTGCGCCTGTTGGACACGGTTCACTGCGGAGAAGCGTGAAGTGGTTCACTTTGGTAGGAAACTCCCCACTTGCCTGGATGAGTTGCAGCTCCCACAACACTCGAGAAGCTCGACACCGTCCAGGACAAAGCAGCCCCGCTTGATCGGCCCCCCATCCACAAACATTCACTCCCTCCACCCACCGACGCACAGTAGCAGCAGCGTGTGTACCATCTACAAGATGCACTGCAGCAACTCGCCAAGGCTCCTTCGACAGCACCTTCCAAACCCACGACCTCTACCGTCTAGAAGGACAAGGGCAGCAGACACATGGAGAACACCCACCACCTGGAAGTTCCCCCTCCGAGCCCCTCACCATCCTGACGTGGAAATATATCGGCCGTTCCTTCACTGTCACTGGGTCAAAATCCTGGAACTCCCTCCCTAACAACACTGTGGGTGTATCTACACCACAGGGACAAAACCCTGGAACTCCCTCCCTAACAGCGCTGTGGGTGTACCTACACCACAGGGGACAAAATCCTGGAACTCCCTCCCTAACAGCGCCGTGGGTGTACCTACACCACAGGGGACAAAATCCTGGAACTCCCTCCCTAACAGCGCCGTGGGTGTACCTACACCACAGGGACAAAATCCTGGAACTCCCTCCCTAACAGCGCCGTGGGTGTACCTACACCACAGGGACAAAATCCTGGAACTCCCTCCCTAACAGCACTGTGGGTGTACCTACACCACAGGGGACAAAATCCTGGAACTCCCTCCCTAACAGCACCGTGGGTGTACCTACACCACAGGGGTCAAAATCCTGGAACTCCCTCCCTAACAGCGCCGTGGGTGTACCTATACCACAAGAGACAAAATCCTGGAACTCCCTCCCTAACAGCGCCGTGGGTGTACCTACACCACAGGGACAAAATCCTGGAACTCCCTCCCTAACAGCGCCGTGGGTGTACCTACACCACAGGGACAAAATCCTGGAACTCCCTCCCTAACAGCGCTGTGGGTGTACCTACACCACACGGACAAAATCCTGGAACTCCCTCCCTAACAGCGCTGTGGGTGTATCTACACCACAGGGACAAAACCCTGGAACTCCCTCCCTAACAGCACTGTGGGTGTACCTACAGCACAGGGACAAAATCCTGGAACTCCCTCCCTAACAGCACTGTGGGTGTACCTATACCACACAGGGGACAAAATCCTGGAACTCCCTCCCTAACAGCACTGTGGGTGTACCTACACCACAGGGGACAAAATCCTGGAACTCCCTCCCTAACAGCGCCGTGGGTGTACCTACACCACAGGGGTCAAAATCCTGGAACTCCCTCCCTAACAGCGCCGTGGGTGTACCTATACCACAAGAGACAAAATCCTGGAACTCCCTCCCTAACAGCGCCGTGGGTGTACCTACACCACAGGGACAAAATCCTGGAACTCCCTCCCTAACAGCGCCGTGGGTGTACCTACACCACAGGGACAAAATCCTGGAACTCCCTCCCTAACAGCGCTGTGGGTGTACCTACACCACACGGACAAAATCCTGGAACTCCCTCCCTAACAGCGCTGTGGGTGTATCTACACCACAGGGACAAAACCCTGGAACTCCCTCCCTAACAGCACTGTGGGTGTACCTACACCACAGGGACAAAATCCTGGAACTCCCTCCCTAACAGCGCTGTGGGTGTACCTACACCACAGGGACAAAATCCTGGAACTCCCTCCCTAACAGCGCTGTGGGTGTACCTACACCACAGGGACAAAATCCTGGAACTCCCTCCCTAACAGCGCTGTGGGTGTACCTACACCACAGGGACAAAATCCTGGAACTCCCCTCCCCCCCCCCCCCCCCCCCCCCGCCCCTCTCAGAGTACCGTGGGAGATAGAACTTCAAAAAAAGCCAACACAGGCTCGATGGGCTGACTAGTCAGTTCGTGGGATGAAGGCTGCAAGTAACTGGGTAGGTAGCGGTTAATAGGAGCAAGTGTGAGTTTGCAGAAGGCATCGGATAAAGCGCCAGACGTAAGGCTTTGTAGGTATGAGAGTGACGGACGAGCTGACCGCTGAGTGATGTCCAGCTAAGTGGCCTCATGGTTATATTGCAGGTTGAGGAACCTTGATGCCTGGGCCCATTCTCAGAGACACGAGCCGGGTACCTTACCTTTCTTTTCGTTCCTCTTCTCCTTGGACTTGGCACGTTCTTTCCTCCGGCGATCGCGCGAGCGGGATCGGGAACGCGAACGAGCCTTGGTGCCCTCTTTGCCCTCGTACTCCTTGACCTTGTCACGGTCCCACTCCCGCTCGGAGCGCGTGCGTTCCCGCCGTTCCATCTCCCTCTCGCGCTCAGCCCACTGGTCCCGGGCCGCCCGCTCGTGGTCCCGCGCGTCTGTACGAGGCTCCTCCATCTTCTGCTCCGTCGGCTTGTCCAGCTTCAGCCCCTTGTGGAAATCCAACTGTCAGGGGAGGGGAAGGAAATTAGATTCACGTCAAAGCTCCCCCTACCCCGTCCCCCATCAAACACTCCCAGGACAGGTACCGCACGGGGTTAGATACAGAGTAAAGCTCCCTCTACACCGTCCCCATCAAACACTCCCAGGACAGGTACAGCACGGGGTTAGATACAGAGTAAATCTCCCTCTACACTGTCCCAATCAAACACTCCCAGGACAGGTACAGCACGGGGTTAGATACAGAATAAAGCTCCCTCTACACCGTCTCCATCAAATACTCCCAGGACAGGTACAGCATGGGGTTAGATACAGAGTAAAGCTCCCTCTACACTGTCCCCATCAAACATTCCCAGGACAGGTACAGCACGGGGTTAGATACAGAGTAAAGCTCTCTCTACACTGTCCCCATCAAACACTCCCAGGACAGGTACAGCACGGGGTTAGATACAGAGTAAATCTCCCTCTACACTGTCCCAATCAAACACTCCCAGGACAGGTACAGCACGGGGTTAGATACAGAATAAAGCTCCCTCTACACCGTCCCCATCAAACATTCCCAGGACAGATACAGCACAGGGTTAGATACAGAATAAAGCTCCCTCTACACTGTCCCCATCAAACACTCCCAGGACAGGTACAGCTCGGGGTTAGATACAGAGTAAATCTCCCTCTACACCGTCCCAATCAAACACTCCCAGGACAGGTACAGCACGGGGTTAGATACAGAGTGAAGCTCTGTCTCGTTCAGGATCGGAAGGTTATAGTAACATGTTTCCTGAAGGGGATGTCCCAGGATCTCCCACTGCACCTTCCATCTCTGGACACTGGGATCAGTTATTTGGGGAGTGAGATCTATCCAACGGGAAGCGGGGTCTATCCAACGGGAAGCGGGGTCTATCCATCGGGAAGCGGGGTCTATCCAATGGGAAGCGGGGTCTATCCAGTGGGAAGCGGGGACTATCCAGTGGGAAGCGGGGACTATCCAGTGGGAAGCGGGGTCTATCCAGTGGGAAGCGGGGACTATCCAACGGGAAGCGGGGACTATCCAACGGGAAGCAGGGACTATCCAACGGGAAGCGGGGTCTATCCATCGGGAAGCAGGGTCTATCCATCGGGAAGCAGGGTCTATCCAATGGGGAATGGCGTCTATCCAATGGGAAGCGGGGTCTATCCAATGGGGAATGGGGTCTATCCAATGGGAAGCGGGGTCTATCCAACGGGAAGCGGGGTCTATCCCATGGGAAGCGGGGTCTATCCCATGGGAAGCGGGGTCTATCCAATGGGAAGCGGGGTCTATCCCATGGGAAGCGGGGTCTATCCATCGGGAAGTGGGGTCTATCCAATGGGGAAGCGGGGTCTATCCATCGGGAAGTGGGGTCTATCCAATGGGACAGGAGACAGGGTCAGAAACACGCTGCTTACCTCATCCTGTTCTGCATAATCGACAGCCAGGAATTTGGGGTTGGAGGCCGGCCATTTCACACCATGGAGGGAGTTCCGTGTGGCAATTGCTTCTTCAATGGCTGTGTACTGGAGACAGGAAAGCAGCGACACAGGTCCATGTTTCTCAGCATGTACACGGGACTCATTCTCTCTCTGCACCCGCCCGCTTCACTCTCCCCGCCAACTGCACTGTCCCACTCCCCCCTCCCGCTGCACTGTCCCACTCCCCCCGCCCGCTGCACTCCCACTCCCCCCGCTGCACTCCCACTCCCCCCGCCCGCTGCACTCCCACTCCCCCCGCCCGCTGCACTGTCCCACTCCCCTCGCCCGCTGCACTGTCCCACTCCCCCCGCCCGCTTCACTGTCCCACTCCCCCCCGCCCGCTTCACTGTCCCACTCCCCCCGCCCGCTTCACTCTCCCCTTCCCCCCCAGCCCGCTTCACTGTCCCACTCCCCCCGCCCGCTGCACTGTCCCACTCCCCCCGCCTGCTGCACTCCCACTCCCCCCGCCCGCTTCACTGTCCCACTCCCCCCGCCCGCTTCACTGTCCCACTCCCCCCGCCCGCTGCACTCCCACTCCCCCCGCCCGCTGCACTGTCCCACTCCCCCCGCCCGCTGCACTCCCACTCCCCCCGCCCGCTGCACTGTCCCACTCCCCTCGCCCGCTGCACTGTCCCACTCCCCCCGCCCGCTTCACTGTCCCACTCCCCCCCGCCCGCTTCACTGTCCCACTCCCCCCGCCCGCTTCACTCTCCCCTTCCCCCCCAGCCCGCTGCACTGTCCCACTCCCCCCGCCCGCTGCACTGTCCCACTCCCCCCGCCTGCTGCACTCCCACTCCCCCCGCCCGCTGCACTGTCCCACTCCCCCCGCCCGCTGCACTCCCACTCCCCCCGCCCGCTGCACTCCCACTCCCCCCGCCCGCTGCACTGTCCCACTCCCCCCGCCCGCTGCACTCCCACTCCCCCCGCCCGCTTCACTCCCACTCCCCCCGCCCGCTTCACTGTCCCACTCCCCCCGCCCCACGCCCCCCGCCCGCTTCACTCTCCCCTTCCCCCCCGCCCGCTTCACTCTCCCCTTCCCCCCCGGCCCGCTTCACTCCCCCCACCCGCTTCACTCTCCCCTTCCCCCCCGGCCCGCTGCACTGTCCCCCTCCGCCCGCCCGCTTCACTCTCCCCCTCCCCCCGCCCACTTCACTCCCCCCGCCCGCTTCACTCTCCCCCTCCCGCTTCACTCCCCCTGCCCGCTTCACTCTCCCCCACCCCCCGCCCGCTTCACTCCCCCTCCCCCCCCCCGCTTCACTCCCCCCGCCCGCTTCACTCCCCCCCCCCCGCTTCACTCTCCCCCACCCCCCGCCCGCTTCACTCCCCCCGCCCGCTTCACTCCCCCTCCCCCCGCTTCACTCTCCCCCTCCCCCCGCCCGCTTCACTCCCCCTCCCCCGCCCGCTTCACCCTCCCCCTCCCCCCGCTTCACCCACTCCTGCATCATTCCCCCTTCCCCTCCTTTCCTCTGCCCCTCACTCTTTGCCCCTCCATCCTCCCTCCCTATCTCTCCCCCACCCCACTCCCTCTCAATCACCCAGACCCCCTCTCACCTGCCCGTCCATCTGCCCCCCCTCCGTCTTGACCAACACTTCCACCCCCCACCCCTCCTCTCAGCCTTCTCCTGCACCTTCCCCTCCTCTGACACACACCCTCACTCTCCCACATCCCTCCCCATTCCAACTCCTCACTCTCCCTCGCCCCTCCCACTCACTCTCGCTCGCCCCTCCTTCGCCCCTCTCCCTCACTCTCCCCCTCACTCTCCCTCGCCCCTCTCCCTCACTCTCCCTCGCCCCTCCCCTCTCCCTCATCCCTCACTCTCCCTCGTCCCTCCCCTTCACTCTCCCTCGGCTCTCCCCCTCCTTCGCCCCTCCCCCTCATTCTCCCTCGTCCCTCCCCTTCACTCTCCCTCGTCCCTCCCCTTCACTCTCCCTCGTCCCTCCCCTTCACTCTCCCTCGCCCCTCTCCCTCACTCTCCCTCGCCCCTCCCCTCTCCCTCATCCCTCACTCTCCCTCGTCCCTCCCCTTCACTCTCCCTCGGCCCTCCCCCTCCTTCGCCCCTCCCCCTCATTCTCCCTCGTCCCTCCCCTTCACACTCCCTCGTCCCTACCCTTCACTCTCCCTCGTCCCTCCCCTTCACTCTCCCTCGCCCCTCTCCCTCACTCTCCCTCGCCCCTCCCCTCTCCCTCATCCCTCACTCTCCCTCGTCCCTCCCCTTCACTCTCCCTCGGCCCTCCCCCTCCTTCGCCCCTCCCCCTCATTCTCCCTCGTCCCTCCCCTTCACACTCCCTCGTCCCTCCCCTTCACTCTCCCGCGTCCCTCCCCTTCACTCTCCCGCGTCCCTCCCCTTCACTCTCCCTCGTCCCTCCCCTTCACCCTCCCTCGTCCCTCCCCTTCACACTCCCTCGTCCCTCCCCTTCACTCTCCCTCGTCCCTCCCCTTCACTCTCCCTCGTCCCTCCCCTTCACTCTCCCTCGTCCCTCCCCCTCCCTCCCTCCCAATTTCTCCCTCACCCTCCCCCCACTCTCCCTCACACCTCCCTCCCTCGCCCCTCCCTCTCTCCCGTCCCTCCCAGTTTCACATACTTTGGCGTAGCAGTGGGATTTGATCTTATCGATCCAGAACCCTTCCTCCTCGATGGTTCCTGTGCGATTCAGCAGCTCCTTCAGCTGCCCAAGCGTGAACGGCCTCACCTACAGCGATGGAAACAAGACTCAGGGAAACTGGGTATGGTGCACGCTGACCCCACCCCCTCCCCACCCACCCCGCCACCTCCAACACCCTCCACCAGCCCGCCCACCCACCCAGCCGGAAGGTAGCAGCCTCTCGGGGTGGGGGCAGCAGGATCAGGGCTGACTTGCCTGCCTGTGGAGCTCAGCACCCGAGGGTCTGTCCAGTTCCCTCAGTGCAGACGAGGCTGGTGCCAGAGCCTCTCTCTTGGGGGGGGGCGAAGAGAGTGTATTTCGCCATCTCCCCCCCCCCCCCACCACCACAGGATAAATCCTGCCTTGGGAGGTCACGGGGACCTCAGTTTTGATCCCACGGGAGTCCAGGGCTGGTTACTGTCCCAGCGGGAGCCCTGTGGCCTGTTCTGGACAAGGACCCACACAAAGGACTGAAGCGGGGAATTAAATACTCGCGGCTAACAAAAAATCAAATATATAAACCAAGGAACATGGAAGGTAACATGGCTGGAGGAGAGGGGCTGAATGGCCTCCTCCTGTTGCTGTGTAACAGGCTGGAGGAGAGGGGCTGAATGGCCTCCTCCTGTTGCTGTGTAACAGGCTGGAGGAGAGGGGCTGAATGGCCTCCTCCTGTTGCTGTGTAACAGGCTGGAGGAGAGGGGCTGAATGGCCTCCTCCTGTTGCTGTGTAACAGGCTGGAGGAGAGGGGCTGAATGGCCTCCTCCTGTTGCTGTGTAACAGGCTGGAGGAGAGGGGCTGAATGGCCTCGTCCTGTTCCTGTGTAACAGGCTGGAGGAGAGGGGCTGAATGGCCTCCTCCTGTTCCTGTGGAACAGGCTGGAGGAGAAGGAGCGGCTGAATGGCCTCCTCCTGTTCCTGTGTAACAGGCTGGAGGAGGAGGAGAGGCTGAATGGCCTCCTCCTGTTCCTGTGTAACAGGCTGGAGGAGGAGGAGGGGCTGAATGGCCTCCTCCTGTTCATGTGTAACAGGCTGGAGGAGGAGGAGGGGATGAATGGCCTCCTCCTGTTCCTGTGTAACAGGCTGGAGGAGGAGGAGGGACTGAATGGCCTCCTCCTGTTCCTGTGTAACAGGCTGGAGGAGGAGGAGGGGATGAATGGCCTCCTCCTGTTCCTCTGTAACAGGCTGGAGGAGGAGGAGAGGGGCTGAATGGCCTCCTCCTGTTCCTGTGTCACGGGCTCGAGGAGAGGGGCTGAATGGCCTCGTCCTGTTCCTGTGTAACAGGCTGGAGGAGGAGGAGGGGATGAATGGCCTCCTCCTGTTCATGTGTAACAGTCTGGAGGAGGAGGAGGGGATGAATGGCCTCCTCCTGTTCCTGTGTAACAGGCTCGAGGAGGGGGCTGAATGGCCTCCTCCTGTTCCTGTGTAACAGGCTGGAGGAGGAGGAGAGGGGCTGAATGGCCTCCTCCTGTTCCTGTGTAACAGGCTGGAGAGGGGCTGAATGGCCTCCTCCTGTTCCTGTGTAACAGGCTGGAGAAGAGGGGCTGAATGGCCTCCTCCTGTTCCTGTGTAACAGTCTGGAGGAGGAGGAGGGGATGAATGGCCTCCTCCTATTCCTGTGTAACAGGCTCGAGGAGGGGGCTGAATGGCCTCCTCCTGTTCCTGTGTAACAGGCTCGAGGAGGGAGCTGAATGGCCTCCTCCTGTTCCTGTGTAACAGGCTGGAGGAGAGGGGCTGAATGGCCTCCTCCTGTTCCTGTGTAACAGGCTGGAGGAGGGGATGAATGGCCTCCTCCTGTTCCTGTGTAACAGGCTGGAGGAGGGGATGAATGGCCTCCTTCTGTTCCTGTGTAACAGGCTGGAGGAGGAGGGGGGGATGAATGGCCTCCTCCTGTTCCTGTGTAACAGGCTGGAGGAGGGGCTGAATGGCCTCCTCCTGTTCCTGTGTAACAGGCTGGAGGAGGAGGGGCTGAATGGCCTCCTCCTGTTCCTGTGTAACAGGCTGGAGGAGGAGGAGGGGATGAATGGCCTCCTCCTGTTCCTGTGTAACAGGCTGGAGGAGGAGGAGGGGCTGAATGGCCTCCTCCTGTTCCTGTGTAACAGGCTGGAGGAGGAGGAGAGGGGCTGAATGGCCTCCTCCTGTTCCTGTGTAACAGGCTCGAGGAGAGGGGCTGAATGGCCTCCTCCTGTTCCTGTGTAACAGGCTGGAGGAGGAGGGGCTGAATGGCCTCCTCCTGTTCCTGTGTAACAGGCTGGAGGAGGAGGAGGGGGATGAATGGCCTCCTCCTGTTCCTGTGTAACAGGCTGGATGAGGAGGAGGGGGCTGAATGGCCTCCTCCTGTTCCTGTGTAACAGGCTGGAGGAGGGGATGAATGGCCTCCTCCTGTTCCTGTGTAACAGGCTGGAGGAGGAGGAGGGGCTGAATGGCCTCATCCTGTTCCTGTGTAACAGGCTGGAGGAGGAGGAGGGGCTGAATGGCCTCATCCTGTTCCTGTGTAACAGGCTGGAGGAGGGGCTGAATGGCCTCCTCCTGTTCCTGTGTAACAGGCTGGAGGAGGAGGAGGGGCTGAATGGCCTCCTCCTGTTCCTGTGTAACAGGCTGGAGGAGGAGGAGGGGCTGAATGGCCTCCTCCTGTTCCTGTGTAACAGGCTGGAGGAGGAGGAGAGGGGCTGAATGGCCTCCTCCTGTTCCTGTGTAACAGGCTCGAGGAGAGGGGCTGAATGGCCTCCTCCTGTTCCTGTGTAACAGGCTGGAGGAGGAGAGGGGCTGAATGGCCTCCTCCTGTTCCTGTGTAACAGGCTGGAGGAGGAGGAGGGGGATGAATGGCCTCCTCCTGTTCCTGTGTAACAGGCTGGAGGAGGAGGAGGGGGCTGAATGGCCTCCTCCTGTTCCTGTGTAACAGGCTGGAGGAGGGGATGAATGGCCTCCTCCTGTTCCTGTGTAACAGGCTGGAGGAGGAGGAGGGGCTGAATGGCCTCCTCCTGTTCCTGTGTAACAGGCTGGAGGAGGAGGAGGGGGCTGAATGGCCTCCTCCTGTTCCTGTGTAACAGGCTGGAGGAGGGGATGAATGGCCTCCTCCTGTTCCTGTGTAACAGGCTGGAGGAGGAGGAGGGGCTGAATGGCCTCATCCTGTTCATGTGTAACAGGCTGGAGGAGGGGCTGAATGGCCTCGTCCTGTTCCTGTGTAACAGGCTCGAGGAGGGAGCTGAATGGCCTCCTCCTGTTCCTGTGTAACAGGCTCGAGGAGGGAGCTGAATGGCCTCCTCCTGTTCTTGTGTAACAGGCTGGAGGAGGGGATGAATGGCCTCCGCCTGTTCCTGTGTAACAGGCTGGAGGAGGGGATGAATGGCCTCCTCCTGTTCCTGTGTAACAGGCTGGAGGAGGAGGAGAGGGGCTGAATGGCCTCCTCCTGTTCCTGTGTAACAGTCTGGAGGAGGAGGAGGGGATGAATGGCCTCCTCCTGTTCCTGTGTAACAGGCTCGAGGAGGGGGCTGAATGGCCTCCTCCTGTTCCTGTGTAACAGGCTCGAGGAGGGAGCTGAATGGCCTCCTCCTGTTCCTGTGTAACAGGCTGGAGGAGGAGGAGAGGCTGAATGGCCTCCTCCTGTTCCTGTGTAACAGGCTGGAGGAGGAGGAGGGGGCTGAATGGCCTCCTCCTGTTCATGTGTAACAGGCTGGAGGAGGAGGAGGGGATGAATGGCCTCCTCCTGTTCCTGTGTAACAGGCTGGAGGAGGAGGAGGGACTGAATGGCCTCCTCCTGTTCCTGTGTAACAGGCTGGAGGAGGAGGAGGGGATGAATGGCCTCCTCCTGTTCCTCTGTAACAGGCTGGAGGAGGAGGAGAGGGGCTGAATGGCCTCCTCCTGTTCCTGTGTCACGGGCTCGAGGAGAGGGGCTGAATGGCCTCGTCCTGTTCCTGTGTAACAGGCTGGAGGAGGAGGAGGGGATGAATGGCCTCCTCCTGTTCATGTGTAACAGTCTGGAGGAGGAGGAGGGGATGAATGGCCTCCTCCTGTTCCTGTGTAACAGGCTCGAGGAGGGGGCTGAATGGCCTCCTCCTGTTCCTGTGTAACAGGCTGGAGGAGGAGGAGAGGGGCTGAATGGCCTCCTCCTGTTCCTGTGTAACAGGCTGGAGAGGGGCTGAATGGCCTCCTCCTGTTCCTGTGTAACAGGCTGGAGAAGAGGGGGCTGAATGGCCTCCTCCTGTTCCTGTGTAACAGTCTGGAGGAGGAGGAGGGGATGAATGGCCTCCTCCTATTCCTGTGTAACAGGCTCGAGGAGGGGGCTGAATGGCCTCCTCCTGTTCCTGTGTAACAGGCTCGAGGAGGGAGCTGAATGGCCTCCTCCTGTTCCTGTGTAACAGGCTGGAGGAGAGGGGCTGAATGGCCTCCTCCTGTTCCTGTGTAACAGGCTGGAGGAGGGGATGAATGGCCTCCTCCTGTTCCTGTGTAACAGGCTGGAGGAGGGGATGAATGGCCTCCTCCTGTTCCTGTGTAACAGGCTGGAGGAGGAGGGGGGGATGAATGGCCTCCTCCTGTTCCTGTGTAACAGGCTGGAGGAGGGGCTGAATGGCCTCCTCCTGTTCCTGTGTAACAGGCTGGAGGAGGAGGGGCTGAATGGCCTCCTCCTGTTCCTGTGTAACAGGCTGGAGGAGGAGGAGGGGATGAATGGCCTCCTCCTGTTCCTGTGTAACAGGCTGGAGGAGGAGGAGGGGCTGAATGGCCTCCTCCTGTTCCTGTGTAACAGGCTGGAGGAGGAGGAGAGGGGCTGAATGGCCTCCTCCTGTTCCTGTGTAACAGGCTCGAGGAGAGGGGCTGAATGGCCTCCTCCTGTTCCTGTGTAACAGGCTGGAGGAGGAGGGGCTGAATGGCCTCCTCCTGTTCCTGTGTAACAGGCTGGAGGAGGAGGAGGGGGATGAATGGCCTCCTCCTGTTCCTGTGTAACAGGCTGGATGAGGAGGAGGGGGCTGAATGGCCTCCTCCTGTTCCTGTGTAACAGGCTGGAGGAGGGGATGAATGGCCTCCTCCTGTTCCTGTGTAACAGGCTGGAGGAGGAGGAGGGGCTGAATGGCCTCATCCTGTTCCTGTGTAACAGGCTGGAGGAGGAGGAGGGGCTGAATGGCCTCATCCTGTTCCTGTGTAACAGGCTGGAGGAGGGGCTGAATGGCCTCCTCCTGTTCCTGTGTAACAGGCTGGAGGAGGAGGAGGGGCTGAATGGCCTCCTCCTGTTCCTGTGTAACAGGCTGGAGGAGGAGGAGGGGCTGAATGGCCTCCTCCTGTTCCTGTGTAACAGGCTGGAGGAGGAGGAGAGGGGCTGAATGGCCTCCTCCTGTTCCTGTGTAACAGGCTCGAGGAGAGGGGCTGAATGGCCTCCTCCTGTTCCTGTGTAACAGGCTGGAGGAGGAGAGGGGCTGAATGGCCTCCTCCTGTTCCTGTGTAACAGGCTGGAGGAGGAGGAGGGGGATGAATGGCCTCCTCCTGTTCCTGTGTAACAGGCTGGAGGAGGAGGAGGGGGCTGAATGGCCTCCTCCTGTTCCTGTGTAACAGGCTGGAGGAGGGGATGAATGGCCTCCTCCTGTTCCTGTGTAACAGGCTGGAGGAGGAGGAGGGGCTGAATGGCCTCCTCCTGTTCCTGTGTAACAGGCTGGAGGAGGAGGAGGGGGCTGAATGGCCTCCTCCTGTTCCTGTGTAACAGGCTGGAGGAGGGGATGAATGGCCTCCTCCTGTTCCTGTGTAACAGGCTGGAGGAGGAGGAGGGGCTGAATGGCCTCATCCTGTTCATGTGTAACAGGCTGGAGGAGGGGCTGAATGGCCTCGTCCTGTTCCTGTGTAACAGGCTCGAGGAGGGAGCTGAATGGCCTCCTCCTGTTCCTGTGTAACAGGCTCGAGGAGGGAGCTGAATGGCCTCCTCCTGTTCTTGTGTAACAGGCTGGAGGAGGGGATGAATGGCCTCCGCCTGTTCCTGTGTAACAGGCTGGAGGAGGGGATGAATGGCCTCCTCCTGTTCCTGTGTAACAGGCTGGAGGAGGAGGAGAGGGGCTGAATGGCCTCCTCCTGTTCCTGTGTAACAGTCTGGAGGAGGAGGAGGGGATGAATGGCCTCCTCCTGTTCCTGTGTAACAGGCTCGAGGAGGGGGCTGAATGGCCTCCTCCTGTTCCTGTGTAACAGGCTCGAGGAGGGAGCTGAATGGCCTCCTCCTGTTCCTGTGTAACAGGCTGGAGGAGAGGGGCTGAATGGCCTCCTCCTGTTCCTGTGTAACAGGCCGGAGGCGGAGGAGGGCGCTGAATGGCCTCCTCCTGTTCCTGTGTAACAGGCTGGAGGAGGGGATGAATGGCCTCCTCCTGTTCCTGTGTAACAGGCTGGAGGAGGGGATGAATGGCCTCCTCCTGTTCCTGTGTAACAGGCTGGAGGAGGAGGAGAGGGGCTGACTGGCCTCCTGCGGTACTACTCTCACTCACCAGGTTACAGACGTGGACAATGTTGCTGGTTTTCCCCCGGGGCGGTGAGGGATTCTGGGTGGAACGCACCGGGTCATCGATTGTCACGGACATTCCCGTCCTCTGCTGGCTGATCGAACGTCTCACAACTGTCTCACTCGGAGTGACTAGGGTCAGAGAGAGGGGGGAGGGGGAATCAGAGAGGGGGGGGCAGAGGGGGAATCAGAGAGGGGGGGGGGAGGGGAATCAGAGAGGGGGGGGAGGGGGAATCAGAGAGGGGGGGAGGGGGAATCAGAGAGGGAGGGAGAGGGAATCAGAGGAGGGGGGAGGGGGAATCAGAGAGGGGGGGAGGGGGAATCAGAGAGGGGGGGGAGGGGAATCAGAGAGGGGGGGAGAGGGAATCAGAGAGGGGGGGAGTGGGAATCAGAGAGGGGGGGGAGGGGGAATCAGAGAGGGGGGGAGGGGGAATCAGAGAGGGGGGGAGAGGGAATCAGAGAGGGGGGAGGGGATCAGAGAGGGGGGGGAGGGGGAATCAGAGAGGGGGGGGGGGAGGGGAATCAGAGAGGGGGGGAGGGGGAATCAGAGAGGGGGGAGGGGGAATCAGAGAGGGGGGAGGGGGAATCAGAGAGGGGGGGAGAGGGAATCAGAGAGGGGGGAGGGGGAATCAGAGAGGGGGGGAGGGGGAATCAAGAGGGGGGGGAGGGGAATCAGAGAGGGGGGGAGGGGGAATCAGAGAGGGGGGGAGGGGGAATCAGAGGGGGGGAGGGGGAATCAGAGAGGGGGGGAGGGGGAATCAGGAGAGGGGGGAGGGGGGAATCAGAGAGGGGGGGGAGGGG
Source organism: Carcharodon carcharias (assembly GCF_017639515.1). Classification (NCBI taxonomy): domain Eukaryota; kingdom Metazoa; phylum Chordata; class Chondrichthyes; order Lamniformes; family Lamnidae; genus Carcharodon; species Carcharodon carcharias. The sequence continues at coordinate 93,005 of NW_024470625.1, forward strand.
GGAATCAGAGGGGGGAGGGGGAATCAGAGAGGGGGGGAGGGGAATCAGAGAGGGGGGGAGGGGGAATCAGAGAGGGGGGGGAGGGGGGAATCAGAGAGGGGGGAGGGGGAATCAGAGAGGGGGGAGGGGGAATCAGAGAGGGGGGGGAGGGGGAATCAGAGAGGGGGGGGAGGGGGAATCAGAGAGGGGGGAGGGGGAATCAGAGAGGGGGGGAGGGGAATCAGAGAGAGGGGAGGGGGAATCAGAGAGGGGGGGAGGGGGGATCAGAGCGGGGGGAGGGGGAGGGAATCAGAGAGGGGGGAGGGGAATCAGAGAGGGGGGAGGGGAATCAGAGGGTGGGAGGGGGAATCAGGGGGGGGGTGGTGGCCAGTGAAGGGGGGGAGGGGGAATCAGAGAGGGGGGGGGAGGGGGAATCATAGAGGGGGGGAGGGGGGAATCAGAGAGGGGGGGGGAGGCCAGAGAGGGGGGGAGGGGGAATCAGAGAGGGGGGGAGGGGAATCAGAGAGGGGGGCAGAGGGGGAATCAGAGAAGGGGGAGGGGAATCAGAGAGGGGGGAGGGGGAATCAGGGAGGGGGGAGGGGGGAATCAGAGAGGGGGGGGGGGCCAGAGAGGGGGGGAGGGGGAATCAGAGAGGGGGGGAGGGGGAATCAGAGAGGGGGGCAGAGGGGGAATCAGAGAAGGGGGCAGAGGGGGGAATCAGAGAGGGGGGCAGAGGGGGAATCAGAGAGGGGGGAGGGGGAATCAGAGAGGGGGGGGAGGGGGAATCAGAGAGGGGGGGAGGGGGAATCAGAGGGGGGGGGGAGGGGGAATCAGAGAGGGGGGGGGATGGAGGAGGGGGAATCAGAGAGGGGGGGAGGGGCAATCAGAGAGGGGGGAGGGGGAATCAGAGAGGGGGGAGGGGGAATCAGAGAGGAGGGGGGAGGGGGAAATCAGAGAGGGGGGAGGGGGAATCAGAGAGGGGGGGGAGGGGGAATCAGAGAGGGGGGGAGGGGGAATCAGGAGGGGGGGAGGGGGAGGGGAATCAGAGAGCGGGGGGAGGGAGTGAATCAGAGAGGGGGGGGAGGGGGAATCATAGAGGGGGGGAGGGGGAATCATAGAGGGGGGGCGAGGGGGAATCAAAGAGGGGGGGAGGGGGAATCAGAGAGGGGGGGAGGGGGAATCAGAGAGGGGGTGGGAGGCCAAGCGCGGGGTAGGGAGGGGGAATCAGAGAGGGGGGAGGGGAATCAGAGAGGGGGGGGAGGGAATCAGAGAGGGGGGAGGGGGAATCAGAGAGGGGGGGGGAGGCCAGAGAGGGGGGGAGGGGGAATCAGAGAGGGGGGGAGGGGGAATCAGAGAGAGGGGGGGAGGGGAGGATCAGAGAGGGGGGCAGAGGGGGAATCAGAGAGGGGGGCAGAGGGGGATTCAGAGAGGGGGGCAGAGGGGGAATCAGAGAGGGGGGGAGGGGGAATCAGAGTGGGGGGGAGGGGGAATCAGAGAGGGGGGGAGGGGGAATCAGAGAGGGGGGAGGGGGAATCAGAGAGGGGGGGGGAGAGGGAGGGAATCAGAGAGGGGGGAGGGGGGAATCAGAGAGGGGGGGAGAGGGGCAACGAGGGGGGGAGAGGGGATCATAGAGGGGGGGGCGAGGGGAATCAAGAGGGGGGGAGGGGGAATCAGAGAGAGGGGGAGGGGGAATCAGAGAGGGGGGGAGGGGGAATCAGAGAGGGGGGGAGGGGGAATCAGAGAGGGGGGGAGGGGGGAATCAGAAGAGGGGGGGAGGGGGAATCAGGGGGGGGGGGGTGGCCAGAGAAGGGGGGGGAGGAGATCAGAGAGGGGGGGGGAAGTCATAGAGGGGGTGAGGGGGAATCAGAGAGGGGGGAGGGGAAGGCAGAGAGGGGGGGAGGGGGAATCAGAGAGGGGGGGAGGGGGAATCAGAGAGGGGGGGAGGGGGAATCAGAGAGGGGGGGAGGGGGAATCAGAGAGGGGGGGCAGAGGGGGAATCAGAGAGGGGGGCAGAGGGGGAATCAGAGAGGGGGCAGAGGGGGAATCAGATCAATCTCCCTCGTCACTCCCCTTCACTCTCCCCTCGCCCCCTCTCCCTCACTCTCCCTCGCCCCTCCCCTCTCCCTCATCCCTCACTCTCCCTCGTCCCCTCCCCTTCACTCTCCCTCGGCCCTCCCCCTCCCTTCGCCCCTCCCCCTCATTCTCCCTCGTCCCTCCCCTTCACTCTCCCCTCGTCCCTCCCCTTCACTCTCCCTCGTCCCTCCCCTCACTCTCCCCTCGCCCCCTCTCCTCACTCTCACCTCGCCCCTCCCCTCTCCCTCATTCCCTCACTCTCCCTCGTCCCTCCCCTTCACTCTCCCTCGGCCCACCCCCTCCTTCGCCCCTCCCCCCTCAATTCTCCCTCGTCCCCCTCCCCTTCACACCTCCCTCGTCCCTACCCCTTCACCTCCTCCCGGTCCCTCCCCCTCACTCTCCCCTCGCCCCCTCTCCCTCACTCTCCCTCGCCCCCTCCCCTCTCCCTCATCCCCTCACTCTCCCTCGTCCCTCCCTTCAACTCCCCACCCTCGGCCCTCCCCCTCCTTCGCCCCTCCCCCTCATTCTCCCTCGTCCCTCCCCTTCACACTCCCTCGTCCCTCCCCTTCACTCTCCCGCGTCCCCCTCCCCTTCACTCTCCCTCGTCCCCTCCCCTTCACTCTCCCTCGTCCCTCCCCTTCACTCTCCCTCGTCCCTCCCCTTCACTCTCCCTCGTCCCTCCCCTTCACTCTCCCTCGTCCCTCCCCTTCACTCTCCCTCGTCCCTCCCCTTCCTCTCCCTCGTCCCTCCCCTTCACCTCTCCCTCGTCCCTCCCCTCCCTCCCTCCCCAATTCTCCCTCACCCTCCCCTCACCAATCACTCCCCCCACCTCTTCCTCACACCTCCCTCCCTCACCCCCTCCCTCTCTCCCGTCCCTCCCTGTTTCCATACTTTGGCGTAGCAGTGGGATTTGATCTTATCGATCAGAACCCTTCCTCCCTCGATGGTTCCTGTGCGGATTCAGCAGCTCCTTCAGCTGCCCAAGCGTGAACGGCCTCACCTACAGCGATGGAAACAAGACTCAGGGAAACTGGGTATGGTGCACGCTGACCCACCCCCCTCCCCCACCACCCCGCCACCTCCAACACCCTCCACCAGCCCGCCCACCCCACCCTGCCGGAAGGTAGCAGCCTCTCGGGGTTGGGGGCAGCAGGATCAGGGCTGACTTGCCTGCCTGTGGAGCTCAGCACCCGAGGGTCTGTCCAGTTCCCTCAGTGCAGACGAGGCTGGTGCCAGAGCCTCTCTCTTGGGGGGGGGCGAAGAGAGTGTATTTCGCCATCTCCCCCCCCCCCCCCCACCACCACAGGATAAATCCTGCCTTGGGAGGTCACGGGGACCTCAGTTTTGATCCCACGGGAGTCCAGGGCTGGTTACTGTCCCAGCGGGAGCCCTGTGGCCTGTTTTGGACAAGGACCCACACAAAGGACTGAAGCGGGGAATTAAATACTCGCGGCTAACAAAAAATCTATCAAATATATAAACCAAGGAACATGGAAGGTAACATGGCTGGAGGAGAGGGGCTGAATGGCCTCCTCCTGTTGCTGTGTAACAGGCTGGAGGAGAGGGGCTGAATGGCCTCCTCCTGTTGCTGTGTAACAGGCTGGAGGAGAGGGGCTCTGAATGGCCTCCTCCTGTTGCTGTGTAACAGGCTGGAGGAGAGGGGCTGCTGAATGGCCTCCTCCTGTTGCTGTGTAACAGGCTGGAGGAGAGGGGCTGAATGGCCTCCTCCTGTTGCTGTGTAACAGGCTGGAGGAGAGGGGCTGAATGGCCTCCTCCTGTTGCTGTGTAACAGGCTGGAGGAGAGGGGCTGAATGGCCTCGTCCTGTTCCTGTGTAACAGGCTGGAGGAGAGGGGCTGAATGGCCTCCTCCTGTTCCTGTGGAACAGGCTGGAGGAGAAGGAGCGGCTGAATGGCCTCCTCCTGTTCCTGTGTAACAGGCTGGAGGAGGAGGAGAGGCTGAATGGCCTCCTCCTGTTCCTGTGTAACAGGCTGGAGGAGGAGGAGGGGCCTGAATGGCCTCCTCCTGTTCATGTGTAACAGGCTGGAGGAGGAGGAGGGGATGAATGGCCTCCTCCTGTTCTGTGTAACAGGCTGGAGGAGGAGGAGGGACTGAATGGCCTCCTCCTGCTTCCTGTGTAACAGGCTGGAGGAGGAGGAGGGGATGAATGGCCTCCTCCTGTTCCTCTGTAACAGGCTGGAGGAGGAGGAGAGGGGCTGAATGGCCTCCTCCTGTTCCTGTGTCACGGGCTCGAGGAGAGGGGGCTGAATGGCCTCGTCCTGTTCCTGTGTACAGGCTGGAGGAGGAGGAGGGGATGAATGGCCTCCTCCTGTTCATGTGTAACAGTCTGGAGGAGGAGGAGGGGATGAATGGCCTCCTCCTGTTCCTGTGTAACAGGCTCGAGGAGGGGGCCTGAATGGCCTCCTCCTGTTCCTGTGTAACAGGCTGGAGGAGGAGGAGGGGGCTGAATGGCCTCCTCCTGTTCCTGTGTAACAGGCTGGAGAGGGGCTGAATGGCCTCCTCCTGTTCCTGTGTAACAGGCTGGAGAAGAGGGGCTGAATGGCCTCCTCCTGTTCCTGTGTAACAGTCTGGAGGAGGAGGAGGGGATGAATGGCCTCCTCCTATTCCTGTGTAACAGGCTCGAGGAGGGGGCCTGAATGGCCTCCTCCTGTTCCTGTGTAACAGGCTCGAGGAGGGAGCTGAATGGCCTCCTCCTGTTCCTGTGTAACAGGCTGGAGGAGAGGGGCTGAATGGCCTCCTCCTGTTCCTGTGTAACAGGCTGGAGGAGGGGATGAATGGCCTCCTCCTGTTCCTGTGTAACAGGCTGGAGGAGGGGATGAATGGCCTCCTCCTGTTCCTGTGTAACAGGCTGGAGGAGGAGGGGGGGGATGAATGGCCTCTCTCTGTTCCTGTGTAACAGGCTGGAGGAGGGGCCTGAATGGCCTCCTCCTGTTCTGTGTAACAGGCTGGAGGAGGAGGGGCCTGAATGGCCTCCTCCTGTTCTGTGTAACAGGCTGGAGGAGGAGGAGGGGATGAATGGCCTCCTCCTGTTCCTGTGTAACAGGCTGGAGGAGGAGGAGGGGCTGAATGGCCTCCTCCTGTTCCTGTGTAACAGGCTGGAGGAGGAGGAGAGGGGCTGAATGGCCTCCTCCTGTTCTGTGTAAACAGGCTCGAGGAGAGGGGCTGAATGGCCCTCCTCCTGTTCCTGTGTAACAGGCTGGAGGAGGAGGGGCTGAATGGCCTCCTCCTGTTCCTGTGTAACAGGCTGGAGGAGGAGGAGGGGGATGAATGGCCTCCTCTGTTCCTGTGTAACAGGCTGGATGAGGAGGGGGGGGCTGAATGGCCTCCTCCTGTTCCTGTGTAACAGGCTGGAGGAGGGGATGAAATGGCCTCCTCCTGTTCCTGTGTAACAGGCTGGAGGAGGAGGAGGGGCTGAATGGCCTCATCCTGTTCCTGTGTAAACAGGCTGGAGGAGGAGGAGGGGCTGAATGGCCTCATCTGTTCCTGTGTAACAGGCTGGAGGAGGGGCTGAAATGGCCTCCTCCTGTTCCTGTGTAACAGGCTGGAGGAGGAGGAGGGGCTGAATGGCCTCCTCCTGTTCCTGTGTAACAGGCTGGAGGAGGAGGAGGGGCTGAATGGCCTCCTCCTGTTCCTGTGTAACAGGCTGGAGGAGGAGGAGAGGGGCTCTGAATGGCCTCCTCCTGTTCCTGTGTAACAGGCTCGAGGAGAGGGGCTCTGAATGGCCTCCTCCTGTTCCTGTGTAACAGGCTGGAGGAGGAGAGGGGCTGAATGGCCTCCTCCTGTTCCTGTGTAACAGGCTCGAGGAGGAGGAGGGGGATGAATGGCCTCCTCCTGTTCCTGTGTAACAGGCTGGAGGAGGAGGAGGGGGCTGAATGGCCTCCTCCTGTTCCTGTGTAACAGGCTGGAGGAGGAGAGGGGCTGAATGGCCTCCTCCTGTTCCTGGGTAACAGGCTGGAGGAGGAAGATGGGCTGAATGGCCTCCTCCTGTTCCTGTGTAACAGGCTGGAGGAGGAGGAGGGGGCTGAATGGCCTCCTCCTGTTCCTGTGTAACAGGCTGGAGGAGGGGATGAATGGCCTCCTCCTGTTCCTGTGTAACAGGCTGGAGGAGGAGGAGGGGCTGAATGGCCTCATCCTGTTCATGTGTAACAGGCTGGAGGAGGGGCTGAATGGCCTCGTCCTGTTCCTGTGTAACAGGCTCGAGGAGGGAGCTGAATGGCCTCCTCCTGTTCCTGTGTAACAGGCTCGAGGAGGGAGCTGAATGGCCTCCTCCTGTTCTTGTGTAACAGGCTGGAGGAGGGGATGAATGGCCTCCGCCTGTTCCTGTGTAACAGGCTGGAGGAGGGGATGAATGGCCTCCTCCTGTTCCTGTGTAACAGGCTGGAGGAGGAGGAGAGGGGCTGAATGGCCTCCTCCTGTTCCTGTGTAACAGTCTGGAGGAGGAGGAGGGGATGAATGGCCTCCTCCTGTTCCTGTGTAACAGGCTCGAGGAGGGGGCTGAATGGCCTCCTCCTGTTCCTGTGTAACAGGCTCGAGGAGGGAGCTGAATGGCCTCCTCCTGTTCCTGTGTAACAGGCTGGAGGAGGAGGAGAGGCTGAATGGCCTCCTCCTGTTCCTGTGTAACAGGCTGGAGGAGGAGGAGGGGCTGAATGGCCTCCTCCTGTTCATGTGTAACAGGCTGGAGGAGGAGGAGGGGATGAATGGCCTCCTCCTGTTCCTGTGTAACAGGCTGGAGGAGGAGGAGGGACTGAATGGCCTCCTCCTGTTCCTGTGTAACAGGCTGGAGGAGGAGGAGGGGATGAATGGCCTCCTCCTGTTCCTCTGTAACAGGCTGGAGGAGGAGGAGAGGGGCTGAATGGCCTCCTCCTGTTCCTGTGTCACGGGCTCGAGGAGAGGGGCCTGAATGGCCTCGTCCTGTTCCTGTGTAACAGGCTGGAGGAGGAGGAGGGGATGAATGGCCTCCTCCTGTTCATGTGTAACAGTCTGGAGGAGGAGGAGGGGATGAATGGCCTCCTCCTGTTCCTGTGTAACAGGCTCGAGGAGGGGGCTGAATGGCCTCCTCCTGTTCCTGTGTAACAGGCTGGAGGAGGAGGAGAGGGGCTGAATGGCCTCCTCCTGTTCCTGTGTAACAGGCTGGAGAGGGGCTGAATGGCCTCCTCCTGTTCCTGTGTAACAGGCTGGAGAAGAGGGGCTGAATGGCCTCCTCCTGTTCCTGTGTAACAGTCTGGAGGAGGAGGAGGGGATGAATGGCCTCCTCCTATTCCTGTGTAACAGGCTCGAGGAGGGGGCTGAATGGCCTCCTCCTGTTCCTGTGTAACAGGCTCGAGGAGGGAGCTGAATGGCCTCCTCCTGTTCCTGTGTAACAGGCTGGAGGAGAGGGGCTGAATGGCCTCCTCCTGTTCCTGTGTAACAGGCTGGAGGAGGGGATGAATGGCCTCCTCCTGTTCCTGTGTAACAGGCTGGAGGAGGGGATGAATGGCCTCCTCCTGTTCCTGTGTAACAGGCTGGAGGAGGAGGGGGGGATGAATGGCCTCCTCCTGTTCCTGTGTAACAGGCTGGAGGAGGGGCTGAATGGCCTCCTCCTGTTCCTGTGTAACAGGCTGGAGGAGGAGGGGCTGAATGGCCTCCTCCTGTTCCTGTGTAACAGGCTGGAGGAGGAGGAGGGGATGAATGGCCTCCTCCTGTTCCTGTGTAACAGGCTGGAGGAGGAGGAGGGGCTGAATGGCCTCCTCCTGTTCCTGTGTAACAGGCTGGAGGAGGAGGAGAGGGGCTGAATGGCCTCCTCCTGTTCCTGTGTAACAGGCTCGAGGAGAGGGGCTGAATGGCCTCCTCCTGTTCCTGTGTAACAGGCTGGAGGAGGAGGGGCTGAATGGCCTCCTCCTGTTCCTGTGTAACAGGCTGGAGGAGGAGGAGGGGGATGAATGGCCTCCTCCTGTTCCTGTGTAACAGGCTGGATGAGGAGGAGGGGGCTGAATGGCCTCCTCCTGTTCCTGTGTAACAGGCTGGAGGAGGGGATGAATGGCCTCCTCCTGTTCCTGTGTAACAGGCTGGAGGAGGAGGAGGGGCTGAATGGCCTCATCCTGTTCCTGTGTAACAGGCTGGAGGAGGAGGAGGGGCTGAATGGCCTCATCCTGTTCCTGTGTAACAGGCTGGAGGAGGGGCTGAATGGCCTCCTCCTGTTCCTGTGTAACAGGCTGGAGGAGGAGGAGGGGCTGAATGGCCTCCTCCTGTTCCTGTGTAACAGGCTGGAGGAGGAGGAGGGGCTGAATGGCCTCCTCCTGTTCCTGTGTAACAGGCTGGAGGAGGAGGAGAGGGGCTGAATGGCCTCCTCCTGTTCCTGTGTAACAGGCTCGAGGAGAGGGGCTGAATGGCCTCCTCCTGTTCCTGTGTAACAGGCTGGAGGAGGAGAGGGGCTGAATGGCCTCCTCCTGTTCCTGTGTAACAGGCTGGAGGAGGAGGAGGGGGATGAATGGCCTCCTCCTGTTCCTGTGTAACAGGCTGGAGGAGGAGGAGGGGGCTGAATGGCCTCCTCCTGTTCCTGTGTAACAGGCTGGAGGAGGGGATGAATGGCCTCCTCCTGTTCCTGTGTAACAGGCTGGAGGAGGAGGAGGGGCTGAATGGCCTCCTCCTGTTCCTGTGTAACAGGCTGGAGGAGGAGGAGGGGGCTGAATGGCCTCCTCCTGTTCCTGTGTAACAGGCTGGAGGAGGGGATGAATGGCCTCCTCCTGTTCCTGTGTAACAGGCTGGAGGAGGAGGAGGGGCTGAATGGCCTCATCCTGTTCATGTGTAACAGGCTGGAGGAGGGGCTGAATGGCCTCGTCCTGTTCCTGTGTAACAGGCTCGAGGAGGGAGCTGAATGGCCTCCTCCTGTTCCTGTGTAACAGGCTCGAGGAGGGAGCTGAATGGCCTCCTCCTGTTCTTGTGTAACAGGCTGGAGGAGGGGATGAATGGCCTCCGCCTGTTCCTGTGTAACAGGCTGGAGGAGGGGATGAATGGCCTCCTCCTGTTCCTGTGTAACAGGCTGGAGGAGGAGGAGAGGGGGCTGAATGGCCTCCTCCTGTTCCTGTGTAACAGTCTGGAGGAGGAGGAGGGGATGAATGGCCTCCTCCTGTTCCTGTGTAACAGGCTCGAGGAGGGGGCTGAATGGCCTCCTCCTGTTCCTGTGTAACAGGCTCGAGGAGGGGGCTGAATGGCCTCCTCCTGTTCCTGTGTAACAGGCTGGAGGAGAGGGGCTGAATGGCCTCCTCCTGTTCCTGTGTAACAGGCTGGAGGAGGAGGAGGGGGCTGAATGGCCTCCTCCTGTTCCTGTGTAACAGGCTGGAGGAGGGGATGAATGGCCTCCTCCTGTTCCTGTGTAACAGGCTGGAGGAGGGGATGAATGGCCTCCTCCTGTTCCTGTGTAACAGGCTGGAGGAGGAGGAGAGGGGCTGACTGGCCTCCTGCGGTACTACTCTCACTCACCAGGTTACAGACGTGGACAATGTTGCTGGTTTTCCCCCGGGGCGGTGAGGGATTCTGGGTGGAACGCACCGGGTCATCGATTGTCACGGACATTCCCGTCCTCTGCTGGCTGATCGAACGTCTCACAACTGTCTCACTCGGAGTGACTAGGGTCAGAGAGAGGGGGGAGGGGGAATCAGAGAGGGGGGGGCAGAGGGGGAATCAGAGAGGGGGGGGGGAGGGGAATCAGAGAGGGGGGGAGGGGGAATCAGAGAGGGGGGGAGGGGGAATCAGAGAGGGAGGGAGAGGGAATCAGAGAGGGGGGAGGGGGAATCAGAGAGGGGGGGAGGGGGAATCAGAGAGGGGGGGGAGGGGAATCAGAGAGGGGGGGAGAGGGAATCAGAGAGGGGGGAGTGGGAATCAGAGAGGGGGGGAGGGGGAATCAGAGAGGGGGGGAGGGGGAATCAGAGAGGGGGGGAGAGGGAATCAGAGAGGGGGGAGGGGGAATCAGAGAGGGGGGGAGGGGGAATCAGAGAGGGGGGGGGGAGGGGAATCAGAGAGGGGGGGAGGGGGAATCAGAGAGGGGGGGAGGGGGAATCAGAGAGGGGGGGAGGGGGAATCAGAGAGGGGGGGAGAGGGAATCAGAGAGGGGGGAGGGGGAATCAGAGAGGGGGGGGAGGGGGAATCAGAGAGGGGGGGGAGGGGAATCAGAGAGGGGGGGAGGGGGAATCAGAGAGGGGGGAGGGGGAATCAGAGGGGGGGGAGGGGGAATCAGAGAGGGGGGGAGGGGGAATCAGAGAGGGGGGGAGGGGGAATCAGAGAGGGGGGGGAGGGGGAATCAGAGGGGGGGAGGGGGAATCAGAGAGGGGGGGAGGGGGAATCAGAGAGGGGGGGAGGGGGAATCAGAGAGGGGGGGAGGGGGAATCAGAGAGGGGGGAGGGGGAATCAGAGAGGGGGGAGGGGGAATCAGAGAGGGGGGGAGGGGGAATCAGAGAGGGGGGGAGGGGGAATCAGAGAGGGGGGAGGGGGAATCAGAGAGGGGGGGAGGGGGAATCAGAGAGAGGGGGAGGGGGAATCAGAGAGGGGGGGAGGGGGAATCAGAGAGGGGGGGAGGGGGAATCAGAGAGGGGGGAGGGGGAATCAGAGAGGGGGGGAGGGGGAATCAGAGGGGGGGAGGGGGGAATCAGGGGGGGGTGGTGGCCAGTGAAGGGGGGAGGGGGAATCAGAGAGGGGGGGAGGGGGAATCATAGAGGGGGGAGGGGGAATCAGAGAGGGGGGGGGAGGCCAGAGAGGGGGGGAGGGGGAATCAGAGAGGGGGGGAGGGGGAATCAGAGAGGGGGGCAGAGGGGGAATCAGAGAAGGGGGAGGGGAATCAGAGAGGGGGGGAGGGGGAATCAGGGAGGGGGGAGGGGGAATCAGAGAGGGGGGGGGAGGCCAGAGAGGGGGGGAGGGGGAATCAGAGAGGGGGGGAGGGGGAATCAGAGAGGGGGGCAGAGGGGGAATCAGAGAAGGGGGCAGAGGGGGAATCAGAGAGGGGGGCAGAGGGGGAATCAGAGAGGGGGGGAGGGGGAATCAGAGAGGGGGGGAGGGGGAATCAGAGAGGGGGGGAGGGGGAATCAGAGAGGGGGGGAGGGGGAATCAGAGAGGGGGGGGGAGAGGGGGAATCAGAGAGGGGGGAGGGGCAATCAGAGAGGGGGGAGGGGAATCAGAGAGGGGGGAGGGGGAATCAGAGAGGGGGGAGGGGGAATCAGAGAGGGGGGAGGGGGAATCAGAGAGGGGGGGAGGGGGAATCAGAGAGGGGGGGAGGGGGAATCAGAGAGGGGGGGAGGGGGAATCAGAGAGCGGGGGGAGGGGGAATCAGAGAGGGGGGGGAGGGGGAATCATAGAGGGGGGGAGGGGGAATCATAGAGGGGGGGAGGGGGAATCAAAGAGGGGGGGAGGGGGAATCAGAGAGGGGGGGAGGGGGAATCAGAGAGGGGGGGGGGAGGCCAGAGAGGGGGGGAGGGGGAATCAGAGAGGGGGGAGGGGGAATCAGAGAGGGGGGGAGAGGGAATCAGAGAGGGGGGGAGGGGGAATCAGAGAGGGGGGGGGAGGCCAGAGAGGGGGGGAGGGGGAATCAGAGAGGGGGGAGGGGGAATCAGAGAGGGGGGGAGGGGGAATCAGAGAGGGGGGCAGAGGGGGAATCAGAGAGGGGGGCAGAGGGGGAATCAGAGAGGGGGGCAGAGGGGGAATCAGAGAGGGGGGAGGGGGAATCAGAGAGGGGGGGAGGGGGAATCAGAGAGGGGGGGAGGGGGAATCAGAGAGGGGGGAGGGGGAATCAGAGAGGGGGGGGGGAGAGGGGGAATCAGAGAGGGGGGGAGGGGAATCAGAGAGGGGGGAGGGGCAATCAGAGAGGGGGGGAGGGGGAATCATAGAGGGGGGGGAGGGGGAATCAAAGAGGGGGGGAGGGGGAATCAGAGAGAGGGGGAGGGGGAATCAGAGAGGGGGGGAGGGGGAATCAGAGAGGGGGGAGGGGGAATCAGAGAGGGGGGAGGGGGAATCAGAGAGGGGGGGAGGGGGAATCAGGGGGGGGGGGGTGGCCAGAGAAGGGGGGAGGGGGAATCAGAGAGGGGGGGAGGGGGAATCATAGAGGGGGGAGGGGGAATCAGAGAGGGGGGGGGAGGCCAGAGAGGGGGGGAGGGGGAATCAGAGAGGGGGGAGGGGGAATCAGAGAGGGGGGGAGGGGGAATCAGAGAGGGGGGCAGAGGGGGAATCAGAGAGGGGGGCAGAGGGGGAATCAGAGAGGGGGGCAGAGGGGGAATCAGAGAGGGGGGCAGAGGGGGAATCAGAGAGGGGGGAGGGGGAATCAGAGAGGGGGGGAGGGGGAATCAGAGAGGGGGGGAGGGGGAATCAGAGAGGGGGGGAGGGGGGAATCAGAGAGGGGGGGAGGGGGAATCAGAGAGGGGGGGGGGAGAGGGGAATCAGAGAGGGGGGAGGGGCAATCAGAGAGGGGGGGAGGGGCAATCAGAGAGGGGGGAGGGGGAATCAGAGAGGGGGGAGGGGGAATCAGAGAGGGGGGAGGGGAATCAGAGAGGGGGGGAGGGGGAATCAGAGAGGGGGGGGAGAGGGGGAATCAGAGAGGGGGGGGAGGGGGAATCAGAGAGGGGGGAGGGGAATCAGAGAGGGGGGGAGGGGGAATCAGAGAGGGGGGGGAGAGGGGGAATCAGAGAGGGGGGGGAGGGGAATCAGAGAGGGGGGAGGGGGAATCAGAGAGGGGGGGGAGGGGGAATCAGAGAGGGGGGGAGGGGGAATCAGAGGGGGGGGAGGGGGAATCAGAGAGGGGGGGAGGGGCAATCAGAGAGGGGGAGGGGCAATCAGAGAGGGGGGGGAGAGGGGGAATCAGAGAGGGGGGACGGGCAATCAGAGAGGGGGAGGGGCAATCAGAGAGGGGGAGGGGGAATCAGAGATGGGGGAGAGGGGGTCAGGGGATGGGGTGACAGCGAGGGGGTGGGGGAGGCAGAGGGGAGGAGGGAGGTGGGGGGGAGGATCGGGGAGGTGTGGATGGGACAGGGAGAGAGAGCGCAGGAGAGGACATGACCAGGAGAGGGAGGGGGCAGGACAGGGAAAGAGGGAGGGAAGGATAGAGGTAGAGGGGACAGGATAGGATGAGGAAGAACGATAGAGGGGGAGAGAGAGAGCAAGAAATAGAGAGTGCAAGCAGTAGAGAGGGAGAGTGTGAGAGATGGAGAGAGAGAGAGAGAGAGAGAGAGAGGGAGAGGGAGAGGGAGTGTGAGAGGTAGATAGAGAGAGGGAGAAAGACAGGGAGAGGGGAAGAGAGAGAGAGAGACAGAGTGAGGGACAGAGGGAGAGAGGGGGAGAGCAGGAGAGAGAGGGAGGGGTGGAGGGTCAGAGAGAGAGAGAGTGAGAGAGAGGAGGATGAAGGGACAGAGTGAGAGAGAGGGGATGGAGGGACAGAGAGAAAGAGTGAGAGAGAGGGGGGTGGAGGGACAGAGAGAGAGAGTGAGAGAGAGGGGGGTGGAGGGACAGAGAGAGAGAGTGAGAGAGAGGGGGGTGGAGGGACAGAGAGAGAGAGTGAGAGAGAGGGGGATGGAGGGACAGAGAGAGAGAGTGAGAGAGAGGGGGATGGAGGGACAGAGAGAGAGAGTGAGAGAGAGGGGGATGGAGGGACAGAGAGAGAGAGTGAGAGAGAGGGGGATGGAGGGACAGAGATGGAGAGATGGAGAGAGAGAGAGGGTGGGTGTAGGGACAGAGAGGTGGAGGGATGGTGAGAGGGTGGGTGGAGGGACAGAGAGAGTGGGAGAGAGAAGGGGGTGGAGGGTCAGAGAGAGAGAGAGTGAGAGAGGGTGGAGGGTCAGAGAAAGAGAGTGAGAGAGGGTGGAGGGACAGAGAGAGAGAGTGAGAGAGAGGGGATGGAGGGACAGAGAGAGAGAGTGAGAGAGAGGGGGATGGAGGAACAGAGAGAGTGAGAGAGAGGGGGATGGAGGGACAGAGATGGAGAGAGAGAGAGGGTGGGTGGAGGGACAGAGAGGTGGAGGGATGGTGAGAGGGTGGGTGGAGGGACAGAGAGAGTGGGAGAGAGAAGGGGGTGGAGGGTCAGAGAGAGAGAGAGAGGGAGAGGGAAAGAGAGAGGGAGAGGGAGTGTGAGAGATAGATTGAGAGGGGGAGAAAGACAGGGAGAGGGGAAGAGAGAGAGCGACAGAGTGAGGGACAGAGGGAGAGAGCAGGAGAGAGAGAGGGAGGGGTGGAGGGTCAGAGAGAGAGAGTGAGAGAGAGGGGGGTGGAGGGACAGAGAGAGAGAGTGAGAGAGGGTGGAGGGACAGAGAGAGAGTGAGAAGGGGGGAGGGACAGAGAGAGAGAGTGAGAGAGAGGGGGATGGAGGGACAGAGAGAGAGAGTGAGAGAGGGTGGAGGGACAGAGAGAGAGAGTGAGAGAGAGGGGGATGGAGGGACAGAGAGAGTGAGAGAGGGTGGAGGGACAGAGAGAGAGAGTGAGAGAGAGGGGGATGGAGGGACAGAGATGGAGAGATGGAGAGAGAGAGGGGGTGGGTGGAGGGACAGAGAGGTGGAGGGATGGTGAGAGGGTGGGTGGAGGGACAGAGAGAGTGGGAGAGAGAAGGGGGTGGAGGGTCAGAGAGAGAGAGAGGGAGTGAGAGAGAGGGGGGTGGAGGGTCAGAGAGAGAGAGAGGGAGAGGGAAAGAGAGAGGGAGAGGGAGTGTGAGAGATAGATAGAGAGGGGGAGAAAGACAGGGAGAGGGGAAGAGAGAGAGCGACAGAGTGAGGGACAGAGGGAGAGACGGGTGAGGGGGAGAGCAGGAGAGAGAGAGGGAGGGGTGGAGGGTCAGAGAGAGAGAGTGAGAGAGAGGGGGGTGGAGGGACAGAGAGAGAGAGAGTGAGAGAGAGGGGGGTGGAGGGACAGAGAGAGAGTGAGAGAGAGGATGGTGGAGAGACAGAGAGAGAGTGAGAGAGAGGGGGGTGGAGGGACAGAGAGAGAGAGTGAGAGGGGGTGGAGGGACAGAGAGAGAGAGTGAGAGAGAGGGGGGTGGAGGGACAGAGAGAGAGAGTGAGAGAGGGTGGAGGGACAGAGAGAGAGAGTGAGAGAGAGGGGGGTGGAGGGACAGAGAGAGTGAGTGAGAGGGGGTGGAGGGACAGAGAGAGAGTGAGAGAGGGTGGTGGAGGGACAGAGAGAGAGAGAGTGAGAGAGAGGGGGGTGGAGGGACAGAGAGAGAGAGAGTGAGTGAGAGGGGGTGGAGGGACAGAGATGGAGAGATGGAGAGAGAGAGAGAGAGAGGGGGTGGGTGGAGGGACAGAGAGGGGGAGGGATGGTGAGAGGGTGGGTGGAGGGACAGAGAGAGTGGGAGAGAGAAGGGAGTGGAGGGTCAGAGAGAGAGGGAGAGAGAGAGGTGGAGGGATGGTGAGAGGGTGGGTGGAGGGACAGAGAGAGTGGGAGAGAGAAGGGGGTGGAGGGTCAGAGAGAGAGGGGGAGAGGGAGAGAGAGAGAGGGGGAGGGATTGGCGAGAGGGAGGGGGTGGAGGAACAGAGAAGGGGAGGGATGGTGAGAGGGGGTGGAGAGTCAGAGAGAGATTGAGGGAATGAGAGAGAGGGGGGTGGAGGGACAGAGAGAGAGAGAGAGGGAGAGAGAGGGGGAGGGGTTGGCGAGAGGGAGGGGGTGGAGGGACAGAGAGAGGGAGGGATGGTGAGAGAGGGGGTGGAGGGTCAGGGAGAGAGAGAGAGAGGGAGTGAGAGAGGGGGGTGGAGGGTCAGAGAGAGAGAGGGAGAGAGAGAGGGGGAGGGGTTGGCGAGGGAGGAGTGGAGGGACAGAGAGAGAGGGAGAGAGAGGGGGAGGGATTGGCGAGAGGGAGGGGGTGGAGGGACAAAGAGGGGGAGGGATGGTGAGAGAGGGGGTGGAGGGTCAGAGAGAGGGAGGGAGTGAGAGGGAGGGTGGAGGGACAGAGCGGGACAGAGGGAGAGAGAGGGTGGAGGGACAGAGGGAGAGAGGAAGGGGGAGAGGATGTTAAAATCCACACACTGACATGTCCCTGGTGCTGAATGTGAGTTTCATACTGAGCCCCCGTTGGACAGCGTGGGCCAAACTGGGCATTGTCGTGTGACTGAGGACACACCCACATCCCTTCAAGGTCACCACGTCCATTCACTGCTCGCTGCACACGGCAGGAGATCTCGTGGGTGTCAGCCTGGCTGGGGCCGCAGAGCTCAGAGGTGACCCATTCACCGAGTCACGACTCTGCCCTGCTGTGTCCGGTCTGACCAGCCGCTGCAACCTCGCTTTGTACCGTCTGCCTGCCGCTGCTCCTGGCATGCCGGCCGACTCTCTCCACCGCACCAGGGTGGGCTCCTGTGCTTGGCGGAGAGACTGCGGGGTCCAGCACCCCCCCCCAACCCCCTCTCCAGCGGCATATCGGGATGAGCAATGACGCACACTTTAGCGGCACCACCCCACACGCCTGTGGGGAGAAGGCGTTAGAGACTCCACACACCCCCCCCAAACTCGGAGACTCACTCACCTTTTTTAACCTCAGGTTCTGCAGCAGGTACGACCTCAGCAACCTCCACAGGAGGTGCCTCCGGTTCCTTCGCCTCCTCTTCCTCTTCAGGTTCATCCTCCTTCCCGTTCTCCTGACCTTCAGCAGGGATCACCTGGGGGGGTAGATGGAGGGGAAGAGACAAAGTGAGAGAGAGAGTCAGCGAGAGAGGGAGAGAGAGGCAGAGAAAGAGAGAGAGAGAGAGAGAATGTCACAGAGAGAGAAAGAGAGAGAGAGAGAGTGAGACAGAGAGAGAGAGAGTGTCACAGAGAGAGAGAGAGAGAGTGAGTGAGAGAGTGAGACAGAGAGAGAGAGAGAGAGAGAGAGAGTGAGCCACAGTGTCACAGAGACAGAGAAAGAGAGAGAGAGAGTGTCACAGAGAGAGAGAGAGAGTGAGTGAGAGAGTGAGACAGAGAGAGAGAGAGAGAGCCACAGTGTCACAGAGACAGAGAAAGAGAGAGAGAGAATGTCACAGAGAGAGAGTGAGCCAGAGTGTCACAGAGAGAGACAGAGAAAGAGAGAGAGAGAATGTCACAGAGAGAGAGAGAGAGAGAGAGAGAGAGTGAGCCAGAGAGAGTCACAGACAGAGAGAGAGAAAGAGTCACAGAAAGAGGGAGCGAGAGAGAAAGAGAGACAGAGACACAAAGAGAGAGAGAGAGAGCGGGGCGGAGTGGGCCTGAGCGAGTGCGAGCCAGGGGTCCAGACGGGGACCCAGGGGGGCAGAGAGGGAGAGCGAGGGGGGCAGAGAGGGAGAGCGAAGGGGGCGGAGGGAGAGCGAAGGGGGCGGAGGGAGAGCGAAGGGGGCGGAGGGAGAGCGAAGGGGGCAGAGGGAGAGCGAAGGGGGCAGAGGGAGAGCGAAGGGGGCAGAGGGAGAGCAAAGGGGGCAGAGGGAGAGCAAAGGGGGCAGAGGGAGAGCGAAGGGGGCAGAGGGAGAGCGAAGGGGGCAGAGGGAGAGCGAAGGGGGCAGAGGGAGAGCGAAGGGGGCAGAGGGAGAGCGAAGGGGGCAGAGAGAGAGCGAAGGGGGCAGAGGGAGAGCGAAGGGGGCAGAGGGAGAGCGAAGGGGGCAGAGGGAGAGCGAAGGGGGCAGAGGGAGAGCGAAGGGGGCAGAGGGAGAGCGAAGGGGGCAGAGGGAGAGCGAAGGGGGCAGAGGGAGAGCGAAGGGGGCAGAGGGAGAGCGAAGGGGGCAGAGGGAGAGCGAAGGGGGCAGAGGGAGAGCGAAGGGGGCAGAGGGAGAGCGAAGGGGGCAGAGGGAGAGCGAAGGGGGCAGAGGGAGAGCGAAGGGGGCAGAGGGAGAGCGAAGGGGGCAGAGGGAGAGCGAAGGGGGCAGAGGGAGAGCGAAGGGGGCAGAGGGAGAGCGAAGGGGGCAGAGGGAGAGCGAAGGGGGCAGAGGGAGAGCGAAGGGGGCAGAGGGAGAGCGAAGGGGGCAGAGGGAGAGCGAAGGGGGCAGAGGGAGAGCGAAGGGGGCAGAGGGAGAGCGAAGGGGGCAGAGGGAGAGCGAAGGGGGCAGAGGGAGAGCGAAGGGGGCAGAGGGAGAGCGAAGGGGGCAGAGGGAGAGCGAAGGGGGCAGAGGGAGAGCGAAGGGGGCAGAGGGAGAGCGAAGGGGGCAGAGGGAGAGCGAAGGGGGCAGAGGGAGAGCGAAGGGGGCAGAGGGAGAGCGAAGGGGGCAGAGGGAGAGCGAAGGGGGCAGAGGGAGAGCGAAGGGGGCAGAGGGAGAGCGAAGGGGGCAGAGGGAGAGCGAAGGGGGCAGAGGGAGAGCGAAGGGGGCAGAGGGAGAGCGAAGGGGGCAGAGGGAGAGCGAAGGGGGCAGAGGGAGAGCGAAGGGGGCAGAGGGAGAGCGAAGGGGGCAGAGGGAGAGCGAAGGGGGCAGAGGGAGAGCGAAGGGGGCAGAGGGAGAGCGAAGGGGGCAGAGGGAGAGCGAAGGGGGGCAGAGGGAGAGCGAAGGGGGGCAGAGGGACAGTCAGAGACGAGAGAGAGAGAGTCAGAGGGAGAGATTCACAGAGAGAGAGAGAGAGAGACCAAGGCTGAAGATGGGCAGCCAGACTTGCCGAGTCCGGACGTTCACGGTCCCTCCTCCTCTACACAGTCCCCACGGCTGGGTAAAGCACAGGAGTGAGGGCTGGGGGGCAAGGGGGATGCGTGGACGGCAGCTTGCCGGGCAGTGGGATCACAAGAGGTCAGCAGCAAGTGGGTTGCGAGGGGGACAGGGCCGCGATCGGGCGGCTGCCAAGAGGGAACCATTGCGAGATGGGTGGGGCAGGAGGGAGGAGCTGTGAGGCTGCAATTGGGGGGCCTGAGGGGGTGCAGGGAGGATTGCAAGGGAGGGAGCGGGGGGTGGAGGGAAGCAGGGGGAGGCTGCAAGGGGTGGAAATGCCAAGAGGGAGGAGAGGGGAATGGGACGGTGTTACCGGGCTGACTCTGATGGGGTCGGTGATGGTGTTACCGGGGTGACAGTGATGGGGTCGGTGATGGTGTTACCTGAGTGACACTAATGGGGTCGGTGATGGTGTTACCGGGGCGACACTGGTGGGGGCGGTGATGGTGTTACTGGAGCGACACTGGTGGGGGCGGTGATGGTGTTACTGGAGCGAC
Source organism: Carcharodon carcharias (assembly GCF_017639515.1). Classification (NCBI taxonomy): domain Eukaryota; kingdom Metazoa; phylum Chordata; class Chondrichthyes; order Lamniformes; family Lamnidae; genus Carcharodon; species Carcharodon carcharias. Next base: position 112,141 of record NW_024470625.1, read on the forward strand.
ACTGGTGGGGGCGGTGAGGGTATTACCGGGGCGACACTGGTGGGGGCGGTGAGGGTATTACCGGGGCGACACTGGTGGGGGCGGTGACGGCGTTACCGGGGCGACACTGGTGGAGGCGGGGACGGCGTTACCGGTGTGACGGCGCTGGAGGTGGTGATGGTGTTACCGGGGGGCGGTGATGGGGGCGGTAACGGTGTTACCGGGGTGAGACTGATGGGGGCGGAGACGGTGTTACCGGGGTGACACTGATGCGGGCGTTGACGGTGTTATCGGGCTGAGACTGATGGGGGCGCTGACGGTGTTACCGGGGTGACACTGATGGGGGCGGTGATGGTGTTACCGGGTTGACACTGATGGGGGTGGTGACGGTGTCACCGGGGTGACACTGATGGGGTCGGTGACGGTGTTACCGGGGTGACACTGATGGGGGCGGTGATGGTGTTACCAGGCGGAGACTGATGGGGGCAGTGACAGTGTTACCGGGGTGACACTGATGGGGGCAGTGACGGTGTTACCGGGGTGACACTGATGGGGGCAGTGACGGTGTTACCGGGGTGACACTGATGGGGGCAGTGACGGTGTTACCGGGGTGACACTGATGGGGGCAGTGACGGTGTTACCGGGGTGACACTGATGGGAGCAGTGACGGTGTTACCGGGGTGACACTGATGGGGGCAGTGACGGTGTTACCGGGATGACAGTGATGGGGGCGGTGACGGTGTTACCGGGGTGACACTGATGGGGGCGGTGAAGGTGTTACCGGGGTGACACTGATGGGGTCGGTGATGGTGTTACCGGGGTGACACTGATGGGGGCGGTGACGATGTTACCGGGGTGACACTGATGGGGCCGGTGACGGCGTTACCGGGGTGAGACTGATGGGGGCTGTGACGGTGTTACCGGGGTAACAGTGATGGCGGTGACGGTGTTACCGGGAAGACACTGATGGGATCGGTGATGGTGTTACCGGGGTGACAGTGATGGGAGCAGTTAATGGTGCTACCGGGGTGACAGTGATGGGGACGGTGATGGTGTTACCGGGCTGAGACTGATGGGGGCTGTGAAGGTGTTACCGGGATGATACTAATGGGGTCGGTGACGGTGTTACCGGGGTAACAGTGATGATGGTGACGGTGTTACCGGGGTGACACTGATGGGGGCGGTGACGGTGTTACCGGGGTAACACTGATGGGAGCGGTGACGGTGTTACTGGGGTGACACTGATGGGGGCGGTGACAGTGTTACCGGGGTGACACTGATGGGGGCGGTGATAGCATTACTGGGGCGACACTGGTGGGGGCGGTGAGGGTGTTACCGGGGCGACACTGGTGGGGGCGGTGATAGTGTTACCGGGGTGACACTGGTGGGGGCGGTGATAGTGTTACCGGGGCGACACTGGTGGGGGCGGTGATAGTGTTACCGGGGCGACACAGGTGGGTGCGGTGACGGCCTTACCGGGGCGACACTGGTGGAGGCGGTGACAGTGTTACCGGGGCGACGGCACTGGATGCGGTGATAGTGTTACCGGGGTGCGGTGATGGGGGCGGTAACGGTGTTACCGGGGTGACACTGATGGAGGCGGTGCCGGTGTTTCCTGGCTGAGACTGATGGGGAGTGTGATGCTGTTACCGGGGTGACAGTGATGGCGTCGGTGACGGTCTTACCGGGATGACAGTGCTGGGGGCGGTGACGGTGTTACCTGTGTGAGACTGATGGGGGCTGTGATGGTGTCGGTGATGGTCTTACCGGGATGACAGTGCTGGGGGCGGTGATGGTGTTATCGGGGTGACAGTGATGAGGTCGGTGATGGTGTTACTGGGGCGACACTGATGGGGGCGGTGATGGTGCTACTGGGGTGACACTGATGGGGACGGTGATGGCGTTACCGGGGTGACACTGATGGGGGCGGTGACGGTGTTACCGGGGTGACAATGATGGGGGCGGCGACAGTGTTACCAGGGTGACACTGATAGGGAAGGTGACGGTGTTACCGGGCCACAGTGATGGTGTTAACCGGGTTGACACTGATGGTGTTACCGGGGTGACAGTAATGGCGGTGATGGTGTTACCGGGGTGACACTGGTGGGGGCGGTGAGGGTGTTACCGGGGCGACACTGGTGGGGGCGGTGACGGTGTTACCGGGGTGACACTGATGGGGGCGGTGATGGTGTTACCGGGGCGACACTGGTGGGGGCGGTGAGGGTGTTACCGGGGTGACACTGGTGGAGGCGGTGACGGTGTTACCGGGGTGACACTGGTGGAGGCGGTGACGGTGTTACCGGGGTGACACTGATGGGGGCGGTGACGGTGTTACCGGGGTGACAGTGATGGGGGCGGTGACGGTGTTACCGGGGTGACAGTGATGGGGGCGGTGACGGTGTTACCGGGGTGACAGTGATGGGGGCGGTGACGGTGTTACTGGGCTGACTGACACTGGTGAGGTCAGTGACGGTGTTATCGGGGTGACAGTGATGGGGGCGGTGACGGTGTTACCGGGGTGACACTGATGGGGGCAGTGACGGTGTTACGGGGGTAACAGTGATGACGGTGACGGTGTTACCGGGGTGACACTGATGGGGGCGGTGACGGTGTTACCGGGCTGAGACTGATGGGGGCTGTGACGGTGTTACCGGGGTGACACTGATGGGGGTGGGTGACGGTGTTACCGGGATGACGGTGACAGAAGCGGTGACGGTGTTAGCGGGGTGACAGTGATGAGGTCGGTGATGGTGTTACCGGGGTGACACTGATGGGGCCGGTGACTGTGTTACCGGGGTGACACTGATGGGGGCGGTGACGGTGTTACCGGGGTGACACTGATGGGGGCGGTGCCGGTGTTACCGGTGTGACACTGATGGCGGTGATGGTGTTACCGGGATGACGGTGACGGAAGCGGTGACGGTGTTACCGGGGTGACACTGATGGGGACGGGTGACGATGTTACCGGGGTGACACTGATGGGGGCGGCGACGATGTTACCGGGCTGAGACTGATGGGGGCGGTGACAGTGTTACCGGGGTGACACTGATGGGGGCAGTGATGGCGTTACCGGGGTGACAGTGATGGGGGCGGTGACGGTGTTACCGGGGTGACAGTGATGGGGGCGGGTGACGGTGTTACCGGGGTGACAGTGATGGGGGCGGTGAGGGCGTTACTGGGGCGACACTGGTGGGGGCGGTGAGGGTGTTACCGGGGCGACACTGGTGGGGGCAGTGAGGGTGTTACCGGGGCGACACTGGTGGGGGCAGTGAGGGTGTTACCGGGGCGACACTGGTGGGGGCAGTGAGGGTGTTACCAGGGTGACACTGGTGGGGGCGGTGATAGTGTTACCGGGGTGACACTGTTGGGGGCGGTGACGGTGTTACCGGGTGACAGTGATGGGGACGGTGAGGGCATTACTGGGGCGACACTGGTGGGGGCGGTGAGGGTGTTACCGGGACGACACTGGTGGGGGCAGTGATAGTGTTACCGGGGTGACACTGGTGGGGGCGGTGATAGTGTTACCGGGGCGACACTGGTGGAGGCGGTGACGGTGTTACCGGGGCGACGGCACTGGATGCGGTGATGGTATTACCGGGGTGCGGTGATGGGGGCGGTAACGGTGTTACCGGGGTGACACTGATGGAGGCGGTGCCGGTGTTTCCTGGCTGAGACTGATGGGGAGTGTGATGCTGTTACCGGGGTGACAGTGATAGCGTCGGTGACGGTCTTACCGGGATGACAGTGCTGGGGGCGGTGACGGTGTTACCTGTGTGGGACTGATGGGGTCTGTGATGGTGTCGGTGATGGTCTTACCGGGATGACAGTGCTGGGGGCGGTGATGGTGTTATCGGGGTGACAGTGATGAGGTCGGTGATGGTGTTACCGGGGCGACACTGATGGGGGCGGTGACGGTGCTACTGGGGTGACACTGATGGGGACGGTGATGGCGTTACCGGGGTGACACTGATGGGGGCGGTGACGGTGTTACCGGGGTGACAATGATGGGGGCGGTGACGGTGTTACCAGGGTGACACTGATAGGGAAGGTGACGGTGTTACCGGGCCACAGTGATGGTGTTAACCGGGTTGACACTGATGGTGTTACCGGGGTGACAGTAATGGGGGCCGTGACGGTGTTACCGGGCTGACACTGATGGGGGCGGTGATGGTGTTACCGGGGTGACACTGGTGGGGGCGGTGAGGGTGTTACCGGGGCGACACTGGTGGGGGCGGTGATGGTGTTACCGGGGTGACACTGATGGGGGCGGTGACGGTGTTACCGGGGCGACACTGGTGGGGGCGGTGACGGTGTTACCGGGGTGACACTGATGGGGGCGGTGACGGTGTTACCGGGGTGACAGTGATGGGGGCGGTGACGGTGTTACCGGGGTGACAGTGATGGGGGCGGTGACGGTGTTACCGGGGTGACACTGATGGGGGCAGTGATAGTGTTACAGGGGTGACACTGATGGGGACGGTGAGGGCGTTACTGGGGCAACACTGGTGGGGGCGGTGAGGGTGTTACCGGGGTGACACTGGTGGGTGCGGTGAGGGTATTGCTGGGGCGACACTGGTGGGTGCGGTGACGGCGTTACCGGGGCGACAGTGGTGGAGGCGGTGACAGCGTTACCGGGACGACGGCACTGGATGCGGTGATGCTGTTACCGGTGTGCAGTGATGGGGGCGGTAACGGTGTTACCGGTGTGACACTGATGGTGGCGGTGTTACCTGGCTGAGACTGATGGGGGCTGTGATGGTGTTACCGGGGTGACAGTGATGGCGTTGGTGACAGTCTTACCGGGATGACAGTGCTCGGGGCGGTGACAGTGTTACCTGTGTGAGACTGATGGGGGCTGTGATGGTGTCGGTGACAGTCTTACCGGGATGACAGTGCTGGGGGCGGTGATGGTGTTACTGGGGTGACAGTGATGGGGACTGTGACGGTGTTACCGGGGTTACACTGATGGGGGCGGTGACAGTGTTCCTGGGGTGACAGTGATGGGGTCGGTGATGGTGTTACCGGGGTGACAGTGATGGGGTCAGTGATGGTGTTACCGGGGTTACACTGATGGGGTCGGTGATGGTGTTACCGGGGTGACAGTGATGGGGTCGGTGATGGTGTTACCGGGGTGACAGTGATGGGGTCGGTGATGGTGTTACCGGGGTTACACTGATGGGGTCGGTGATGGTGTTACCGGGGTGACAATGATGGGGTCGGTGATGGTGTTACCGGGGTGACACTGATAGGGAAGGTGACGGAGTTACCGGGGTGACACTGATGGGGGCGGTGACGGTGTCACCGGAGTGACACTGATGGGGGCGGTGAAGGTGCTACCGGGTGACAGTGATGGGGCGGTGATGGTGTTACCAGGGTGACAGTGATGGGGGCGGAGACGGTTACCGGGGTGACAGTGATGGGGGCGGTGATGGTGTTACCAGGGTGACAGTGATGGGGGCGGAGACGGTTACCGGGGTGACAGTGATGGGGGCGGTGATGGTGTTACCAGGGTGACAGTGATGGGGGCGGAGACGGTTACCGGGGTGACAGTGATGGGGGCGGTGATGACGTTACCTGGGTTACTGTCCGGCGGATCTTTAACCCCTTATCGTGCGGATCCTCCTCCTCATTCCTTTCACACTCATCCTCAGAGATGCGGGTATCGTCCGGATGAAGGTCCACCACAGCCTCCTGGCCCTGCCCGGGGCCTTGGCCCGCCAGAGGTTTAATATCCGGAATCAGATTCTGTAAAGGATGGAGCAGCAGGAGGGTCAGATTAGGGGCGGTGAGAGCAGGGGGAGGGGCCAGAGCCGGGTTGGGGGGGGTAGGTGGGAGAGGCCAGAGCTGGGGTTGGGCAGGGGAGGCCAGAGCTGAGAGGGGTGGGTGGGAGGAGCCAAAGATGGGAAGCATGGTGGGAGGGGTCATAGCTGGGAGGGGCCAGATCTGGGAAGATGGGAGTGGGAGGGGCCAGAGGTGGGAGGGGCCAGAGTAGGGGGGAGTGGTTGCTGGTGTGGGTGGGAGGGGCCAGAGCAGGGGGGAGTGGTTGCTGGTGTGGGTGGGAGGGGCCAGAGCAGGGGGGAGTGGTTGCTGGTGTGGGTGGGAGGGGCCAGAGCACGGGGGAGTGGTTGCTGGTGTGGGTGGGAGGGGCCAGAGGTGGGCGGGGCCAGAGCAGGGGGGAGTGGGTGCTGGTGTGGGTGGGAGGGGCCAGAGCAGGGGGGAGTGGGTGCTGGTGTGGGTGGGAGGGGCCAGAGGTGGGAGGGGCCAGAGCAGGGGGGAGTGGGTGCTGGTGTGGGTGGGAGGGGCCAGAGGTGGGAGGGGCCAGAGCAGGGGGGAGTGGGTGCTGGTGTGGGTGGGAGGGGCCAGAGGTGGGAGGGGCCAGAGCAGGGGGGAGTGGGTGCTGGTGTGGGTGGGAGGGGCCAGAGGTGCGAGGGGCCAGAGCAGGGGGGAGTGGGTGCTGGTGTGGGTGGGAGGGGCCAGAGCTGGGATTGGGGGTGCGTTGGGTAGTTGTGAGGGGCCAGAGATGAGAGGGGTGGGGGGGGGTGAGAGGGAGGGGCCAGAGCTGGGAAGAGGGGGTGCTAGAGGAGGAAAAGGGAGCAGGACTGGGAAGGGAGGGGGGGCGAGGGGTGGGGGGTGGGGTGGGGGGGTGGGTGGAGGGCTGGGAAGGGGGGTGGTGCAAGGGGCCAGAGCCGGCAGGTGGTTTGGGAGGGGTCCCGAGTGACAGGGTCAGGAGTATGCGACAGGGGTCGTGGTGGGTTGGATATTTGGGTTGTGGTGGGGGGGGGGGCGGGGGGGGGGGAAGAGAGATGAGGCATGAGGGGTAAGAGGTGGTATGTCAGGCAGTCAAGAGGTGTGAGGGGGGGGGGGGGGGGGGGATATTCGGGCGAGGGCTCCTGTGCTCCCCATACCTTCAGCAGCTGACTGAAGTGGGTGGGGGGAGAGCAGGGTAACGGGGCGATCGAGTCGAGTCTGCCTGTGCCTCCCTTACCTTCAGCGACTCGGTGGTGATACTGATGGAGGGTTTCTTCTGGGTGGCGACAGTGCTCGACCCCCAACGCCTCTTGCGAGCTGGAAGTCCGGCCTCAATCTCCCCACTACCTGCTGAGGTGGATTTACTGGCAGCTAACAGGAAACACAGAGTCAGCTGGGTAACGGGTACAGGGCGGGGGGCGGGGGCTCACTGTCAGCTCCCAACACAGCCCCCTCCACTAATCAAATAGTCTATTCAAAACCAGCTCCGGGGCACAGACATATCCAGTCAGCACTGGCTAGAGGCAGAGTAAAGCTCCCTCTACACTGTCCCCATCAAACACCCCCAGGACAGGTACAGCACGGGGTTAGATACAGAGTAAATCTCCCTCTACACTGTCATCATCAAACACTCCCAGGGCAGGTACAGCACGGGGTTAGATACAGAGTAAATCTCCCTCTACACTGTCCCCATCAAACACTCCCAGGACAGATACAGCACAGGGTTAGATACAGAGTAGAGCTCCCTCTACACTGTCATCATCAAACACTCCCAGGGCAAGTACAGCACGAGGTTAGATACAGCGTAAATTTCCCTCTACACTGTCCCCATCAAACACTCCCAGGACAGGTACAGCACGGGGTTAGATACAGAGTAAATCTCCCTCTACACTGTCCCCATCAAACACTCCCAGGACAGGTACAGCACAGGGTTAGATACAGAGTAAAGCTCCCTCGACACTGTCCCCAACAAACACTCCCAGGACAGGTACAGCACAAGGTTAGATACAGAGTAAAGCTCCCTCTACACTGTCCCCATCAAATACTCCCAGGACAGATACAGAACGGGGTTAGATACAGAGTAGAGCACCCTCTACACTGTCCCCATCAAACATTCCCAGGAGAGGTACAGCATGGAGTTAGATACAGAGTAAATCTCCCTCTACACTGTCCCCTTCAAAAACTTGAAGGACAGGTACAGCACGGAGTTAGATACAGAGTAAAGCTCCCTGTACACCGTCCCCCATCAAACACTCCCAGGACAGGTACAGCACGGGGTTAGATACAGAGTAAAGCTACCTCTACACTGTCCCCATCAAACACTCCCAGGACAGGTACAGCACGGGGTTAGATACAGAGTAAATCTCCCTCTACACTGATCCCATCAAACACTCCCAGGACAGGTACAGCACGGGGTTAGATACAGAGTAAAGCTCCCTCCACACTGACCCCATTAAACACTCCCAGGACAGGTACAGCACGGGGTTAGATACAGAGTAAAGCTCTCTCTACACTGTCTCCATCAACATTCCCAGGAGATGTACAGCACGGGGTTAGATAAAGCATAAAGCTCCCTCTACACTGTCCCCATCAAACACTCCCAGGGCAGGTACAACACGGGGTTAGATACAGAATAAAGCTCTCTCTACACTCTCCCCATCAACATTCCCAGGAGAGGTACAGCAGAGGGTTAGATACAGAGTAAATCTCTATCTACATTGTCCCCATCAAACACTCCCAGGACAGGTACAGCACGGGGTTAGATACAGAGTAAAGCTCCCTCTACACCGTCCCCATCAAACACTCCCAGGACAGGTACAGCACGGGGTTAGATACAGACTAAAGCTCCCTCTACACTGTCATCATCAAACACTCCCAGGGCAGGTACAGCACGGGGTTAGATACAGCGTAAATCTCCCTCTACACTGTCCCCATCAAACACTCCCAGGACAGGTACAGCACGGGGTTAGATACAGAGTAAAGCTCCCTCTACGCCGTCCCCATCAAACACTCCCAGGATAGGTACAGCATGGGGTGAGATACAGAGTAAAGTTCCCTCTACACTGTCATCATCAAACACACCCAGGGCAGGTACAGCACGGGGTTAGATACAGCGTAAATCTCCCTCTACACTGTCCCCATCAAACACTCCCAGGACAGGTACAGCACAGGGTTAGATACAGAGTAAAGCTCTCTCTACACTGTCTCCATCAACATTCCCAGGAGATGTACAGCACGGGGTTAGATACAGAGTAAATCTCCCTCTACACTGTCCCCATCAAACACTCCCAGGACAGGTACAGCACGGGGTTAGATACAGCATAAAGCTCCCTCTACACTGTCCCCATCAAACACTCCCAGGACAGGTACAACATGGGGTTAGATACAGAATAAAGCTCCCTCTACACTCTCCCTATCAACATTCCCAGGAGAGGTACAGCAGAGGGTTAGATACAGAGTAAATCTCCATCTACATTGTCCCCATCAAACACTCCCAGGACAGGTACAGCACGGGGTTAGATACAGCGTAAATCTCCCTCTACACTGTCCCCATCAAACACTCCCAGGACAGGTACAGCACGGGGTTAGATACAGAGTAAAGCTCCCTCTACACTGTCCCCATCAAACACTCCCAGGACAGGTACAGCACGGGGTTAGATACAGAGTAAATCTCCCTCTACACTGTCCCCATCAAACACTCCCAGGACAGATACAGCACAGGGTTAGATACAGAGTAGAGCTCCCTCTACACTGTCATCATCAAACACTCCCAGGGCAAGTACAGCACGAGGTTAGATACAGCGTAAATTTCCCTCTACACTGTCCCCATCAAACACTCCCAGGATAGGTACAGCACGGGGTTAGATACAGAGTAGAGCTCCCTCTACACTGTCCCCATCAAACACTCCCAGGACAGGTAGAGCACGGGGTTAGATACAGAGTAAAGCTACCTCTACACTGATCCCATCAAACACTCCCAGGACAGGTACAGCACGGGGTTAGATACAGAGTAAAGCTCTCTCTACACTGTCTCCATCAACATTCCCAGGAGATGTACAGCATGGGGTTAGATAAAGCATAAAGCTCCCTCTACACCGTCCCCATCAAACACTCCCAGGACAGGTACAGCAGAGGGTTAGATACAGAGTAAATCTCTATCTACATTGTCCCCATCAAACACTCCCAGGACAGGTACAGCACGGGGTTAGATACAGAGTAAAGCTCCCTCTACACCGTCCCCATCAAACACTCCCAGGACAGGTACAGCACGGGTTAGATACAGAGTAAAGCTACCTCTACACTGATCCCATCAAACACTCCCAGGACAGGTACAGCACGGGGTTAGATACAGAGTAAAGCTCTCTCTACACTGTCTCCATCAACATTCCCAGGAGATGTACAGCATGGGGTTAGATAAAGCATAAAGCTCCCTCTACACCGTCCCCATCAAACACTCCCAGGACAGGTACAGCAGAGGGTTAGATACAGAGTAAATCTCTATCTACATTGTCCCCATCAAACACTCCCAGGACAGGTACAGCACGGGGTTCGATACAGCGTAAACCTCCCTCTACACTGTCCCCATCAAACACTCCCAGGACAGGTACAGCACGGGGTTAGATACAGAGTAAAGCCCCCTCTACACCGTCCCCATCAAACACTCCCAGGACAGGTACAGCACGGGGTTAGATACAGAGTAAAGCTCCCTCTACACCGTCCCCATCAAATACTCCCAGGACAGGTACAGCACGGGGTTAGATACAGAGTAAAGCTCCCTCTACACTGTCATCATCAAACACACCCAGGGCAGGTACAGCACGGGGTTAGATACAGCGTAAATCTCCCTCTACACTGTCCCCATCAAACACTCCCAGGACAGGTACAGCACGGGGTTAGATACAGAGTAAAGCTCCCTCTACACCGTCCCCATCAAACACTCCCAGGATAGGTACAACACGGGTTGAGATACAGAGTAAATCTCCCTCTACACTGTCCCCATCAAACACGCCCAGGACAGGTACAACACGGGGTTAGATACAGATGAAAGCTCCTTCTATACTGTCCCCATCAAACACCCCCAGGACAGGTACAGCACGGGGTTAGATACAGAGTAAATCTCTCTCTACACTGTCATCATCAAACACTCCAAGGGCAGGTACAGCACGGGGTTAGATACAGAGTAAATCTCCCTCTACACTGTCCCCATCAAACACTCCCAGGACAGGTACAACACGGGGTTAGATACAGAGTAAAGCTCCCTCTACACCGTCCCCATCAAACACTCCCAGGACAGGTACAGCACGGGGTTAGATACAAACTAAAGCTCCCTCTACACCGTCCCCATCAAACACTCCCAGGACAGGTACAGCACGGGGTTAGATACAGAGTAAATCTCCCTCTACACTGTCCCCATCAAACACTCCCAGGACAGGTACAGCACGGGGTTAGATACAGAGTAAAGCTCCCTCTACGCCGTCCCCATCAAACACTCCCAGGACAGGTACAGCACGGGGTTAGATACAGAGTAAAGTTCCCTCTACACTGTCATCATCAAACACACCCAGGGCAGGTACAGCACGGGGTTAGATACAGCGTAAATCTCCCTCTACACTGTCCCCATCAAACACTCCCAGGACAGGTACAGCACGGGGTTAGATACAGAGTAAAGCTCCCTCTACGCCGTCCCCATCAAACACTCCCAGGACAGGTACAGCACGGGGTTAGATACAGAGTAAAGTTCCCTCTACACTGTCATCATCAAACACACCCAGGGCAGGTACAGCACGGGGTTAGATACAGAGTAAATCTCCCTCTACACTGACCCCATCAAACACTCCCAGGACAGGTACAGCACGGGGTTAGATACAGCGTAAATCTCCCTCTACACTGTCCCCATCAAACACTCCCAGGACAGGTACAGCACAGGGTTAGATACAGAGTAAAGCTCTCTCTACACTGTCTCCATCAACATTCCCAGATGTACAGCATGGGGTTAGATACAGAGTAAAGCTCCCTCTACACTGTCCCCATCAAACACTCCCAGGGCAGGTACAACATGGGGTTAGATACAGAATAAAGCTCCCTCTACACTCTCCCTATCAACATTCCCAGGAGAGGTACAGCAGAGGGTTAGATACAGAGTAAATCTCCATCTACTTTGTCCCCATCAAACACTCCCAGGACAGGTACAGCACGGGGTTAGATACAGCGTAAATCTCCCTCTACACTGTCCCCATCAAACACTCCCAGGACAGGTACAGCACGGGGTTAGATACAGAGTAAAGCTCCCTCTACACTGTCCCCATCAAACACTCCCAGGATAGGTACAGCATGGGGTGAGATACAGAGTAAAGTTCTCTCTACACTGTCATCATCAAACACACCCAGGACAGGTACAGCACAGGGTTAGATACAGAGTAAATCTCCCTCTACACCGTCCCCATCAAACACTCCCAGGACAGGTACAGCACGGGGTTAGATACAGAATAAATCTCCCTCTACACCGTCCCCATCAAACACTCCCAGGACAGGTACAGCACGGGGTTAGATACAGAGTAAAGCTCCCTCTACACTGTCCCCATCAAACACTCCCAGGACAGGTACAGCACGGGGTTAGATACAGAGTAAAGCTCCCTCTACACTGTCCCCATCAAACACTCCCAGGACAGGTACAGCACGGGGTTAGATACAGAGTAAATCTCCCTCTACACCGTCCCCATCAAACACCCCCAGGACAGGTACAGCACGGGGTTAGATACAGAGTAAAGCTCCCTCTACACCGTCCCCATCAAACACTCCCAGGACAGGTACAGCACGGGGTTAGATACAGAGTAAATCTCCCTCTACACTGTCCCTGTCAAACACTCCTAGGACAGGTACAGAACAGGGTTAGATGCAGAGTAAAGCTCCCTCTACACCGTCCCCATCAAACTCACCCAGGACAGGTACAGCACGGGGTTAGATACAGAGTAAATCTCCCTCTACACTGTCATCATCAAACACTCCCAGGACAGGTACAGCACGGGGTTAGATACAGAGTAAAGCTCCCTCTACACCATCCCCATCAAACACTCCCAGGACAGGTACAGCACGGGGTTAGTTACAGAGTAAATCTCCCTCTACACTGTGCCCATCAAACACTCCCAGGACAGGTACAGCACGGGGTTAGATACAGAGTAAAGCTCCCTCTACACCGTCCCCATCAAACACTCCCAGGATAGGTACAGCATGGGGTGAGATACAGAGTAAAGTTCTCTCTACACTGTCATCATCAAACACACCCAGGGCAGGTACAGCACGGGGTTAGATACAGCGTAAACCTCCCTCTACACTGTCCCCATCAAACACTCCCAGGACAGGTACAGCACGGGGTTAGATACAGAGTAAAGCTCCCTCTACACCGTCCCCATCAAACACTCCCAGGATAGGTACAGCATGGGGTGAGATACAGAGTAAAGTTCTCTCTACACTGTCATCATCAAACACACCCAGGGCAGGTACAGCACGGGGTTAGATACAGAGTAAATCTCCATCTACACTGTCCCCATCAAACACTCCCAGGACAGGTACAGCACGGGGTTAGATACAGAGTAAATCTCCCTCTACACTGTCCCCATCAAACACTCCCAGGACAAGTACAGCACGGGGTTAGATACAGAGTAAAGCTCCCTCTACACTGTCCCCATCAAACACTCCCAGGACAGGTACAGCACGGAGTGAGATACAGAGTAAATCTCCCTCTACACTGTCCCCATCAAACACTCCCAGGACAAGTACAGCACGGGGTTAGATACAGAGTAAAGCTCCCTCTACACTGTCCCCATCAAACACTCCCAGGACAGGTACAGCACGGGGTTAGATACAGAGTAAATCTCCATCTACACTGTCCCCATCAAACACTCCCAGGACAGGTACAGCACGGGGTTAGATACAGAGTAAATCTCCCTCTACACTGTCCCTGTCAAACACTCCTAGGACAGGTACAGAACAGGGTTAGATGCAGAGTAAAGCTCCCTCTACACCGTCCCCATCAAACACACCCAGGACAGGTACAGCACGGGGTTAGATACAGAGTAAAGCTCCCTCTACACTGTCCCCATCAAACACACCCAGGACAGGTACAACACGGGGTTAGATACAGAGTAAAGCTCTCTCTACACTGTCCCCATCAAACACTCCCAGGACAGGTACAGCACGGGGTTAGATACAGCGTAAATCTCCATCTACACTGTCCCCATCAAACACTCCCAGGACAGGTACAGCACGGGGTTAGATACAGAGTAAAGCTCTCTCTACACTGTCCCCATCAAACGCTCCCAGGATAGGTACAGCATGGGGTGAGATACAGAATAAAGTTCCCTCTACACTGTCATCATCAAACACACCCAGGGCAGGTACAGCACGGGGTTAGATACAGCGTAAATCTCCCTCTACACTGTCCCCATCAAACACTCCCAGGACAGGTACAGCACAGGGTTTGATACAGAGTAAAGCTCTCTCTACACTGTCTCCATCAACATTCCCAGGAGATGTACAGCATGGGGTTAGATACAGCATAAAGCTCCCTCTACACTGTCCCCATCAAACACTCCCAGGACAGGTACAGCACGGGGTTAGATACAGCGTAAATCTCCCTCTACACTGTCCCCATCAAACACTCCCAGGACAGGTACAACACGGGGTTAGATACAGAGTAAAGCTCCCTCTACACCGTCCCCATCAAACACTCCCAGGATAGGTACAGCATCGGGTGAGATACAGAGTAAAGTTCCCTCTACACTGTCCCCATCAAACACTCCCAGGACAGGTACAGCACGGGGTTAGATACAGAGTAAATCTCCCTCTACACTGTCCCCATCAAACACTCCCAGGACAGGTACAGCACGGGGTTAGATACAGAGTAAAGCTCCCTCTACACCGTCCCCATCAAACACTCCCAGGATAGGTACAACACGGGGTGAGATACAGAGTAAATCTCCCTCTACACTGTCCCCATCAAACACGCCCAGGACAGGTACAACACGGGGTTAGATACAGATGAAAGCTCCTTCTATACTGTCCCCATCAAACACCCCCAGGACAGGTACAGCACGGGGTTAGATACAGAGTAAAGCTCCCTCTACACTGTCCCCATCAAACACTCCCAGGACAGGTACAGCACGGGGTTAGATACAGAGTAAATCTCCCTCTACACTGTCATCATCAAACACTCCAAGGGCAGGTACAGCACGGGGTTAGATACAGAGTAAATCTCCCTCTACACTGTCCCCATCAAACACTCCCAGGACAGGTACAGCACAGGGTTAGATACAGAGTAAAGATCCCTCTACACTGTCATCATCAACATTCCCAGGACAGGTACAGCACGTTGTTAGATACAGAGTAAATCTCCCTCTACACTGTCTCCATCAAACACTCCTAGGACAGGTACAGCACGGGGTTAGATACAGCGTAAAGCTCCCTCTACACTGTCCCCATCAAACACTCCCAGGACAGGTACAGCACGGGGTGAGATACAGAGTAAAGCTCCCTCTACACTGTCATCATCAAACACTCCCTGAGCAGGTACAGCACGGGGTTAGATACAGCGTAAATCTCCCTCTACACTGTCCCCATCAAACACTCCCAGGACAGGTACAGCACGGGGTTAGATACAGAGTAAAGCTCCCTCTACAACGGCCCCATCAAACACTCCCAGGACAGGTACAGCACGGGGTTAGATACAGAGTAAAGCTCCCTCTACACTGTCCCCATCAAACACTCCCAGGACAGGTACAGCACGGGGTTCGATACAGAGTAAAGCTCCCTCTACACTGTCTCCATCAACATTCCCAGGACAGGTACAGCACGGGGTTAGATACAGAGTAAATCTCCCTCTACACTGTCCCCATCAAACACTCCCAGGACAGGTACAGCACGGGGTTAGATACAGAGTAAATCTCCCTCTACACTGTCCCCATCAAACACTCCCAGGACAGGTACAGCACGGGGTTAGATACAGAGTAAAGCTCTCTCTACACTGTCCCCATCAAACACTCCCAGGACAGGTACAGCACGGGGTTAGATACAGAGTAAAGCTCTCTCTACACTGTCTCCATCAACATTCCCAGGACAGGTACAGCACAAGGTTAGATACAGAGTAAAGCTCCCTCTACACTGTCCCCATCAAACACTCCCAGGACAGGTACAGCATGGGGTTAGATACAGAGTAAATCTCCCTCTACACCGTCCCCATCAAACACTCCCAGGACAGGTACAGCACGGAGTGAGATACAGAGTAAAGCTCCCTCTACACTGTCCCCATCAAACACTCCCAGGACAGGTACAGCACGGGGTTAGATACAGATGAAAGCTCCTTCTATACTGTCCCCATCAAACACCCCCAGGACAGGTACAGCACGGGGTTAGATACAGATGAAAGCTCTTTCTATACTGTCCCCATCAAACACTCCCTGAGCAGGTACAGCACGGGGTTAGATACAGCGTAAATCTCCCTCTATACTGTCCCCATCAAACACTCCCAGGGCAGGTACAGCACGGGGTTAGATACAGAGTAAAGCTCCCTCTACACTGTCCCCATCAAACACTCCCAGGGCAGGTACAGCACGGGGTTAGATACAGAGTAAATCTCCCTCTACACTCTCCCCATCAAACACTCCCAGGACAGGTACAGCACGGGGTTAGATACAGAGTAAAGCTCTCTCTACACTGTCCCCATCAAACACTCCCAGGACAGGTACAGCACGGGGTTAGATACAGAGTAAAGCTCCCTATACACCGTCCCCATCAAACACTCCCAGGACAGGTACAGCACGGGGTGAGATACAGAGTAAAGCTCCCTCTACACTGTCATCATCAAACACTCCCAGGACAGGTACAGCACGGGGTTAGATACAGAGTAAAGCTCCCTCTACACCATCCCCATCAAACACTCCCAGGACAGGTACAGCACGGAGTGAGATACAGAGTAAAGCTCCCTCTACACCGTCCCCATCAAACACTCCCAGGACAGGTACAGCACGGGGTTAGATACAGAGTAAAGCTCCCTCTACACTGTCTCCATCAAACACTCCCAGGACAGGTACAGCACGGGGTTAGATACAGAGTAAAGCTCCCTCTACACTGTCCCCATCAAACACTCATAGGACAGGTACAGCACGGGGTTAGATACAGAGTAGTGCTCCCTCTACACTGTCTCCATCAACATTCCCAGGACAGGTACAGCACGGGGTTAGATACAGAGTAAATCTCCCTCTACACTGTCCCCATCAAACACTCCCAGGACAGGTACAGCACGGGGTTAGATACAGATGAAAGCTCCCTCTACACTGTCCCCATCAAACACCCCAGGACAGGTACAGCACGGGGTTAGATACAGAGTAAATCTCCCTCTACACTGTCCCCATCAAACACTCCCAGGACAGGTACAGCACGGGGTTAGATACAGAGTAAATCTCCCTCTACACTCTCCCCATCAAACACTCCCAGGACAGGTACAGCACGGGGTTAGATACAGAGTAAAGCTCCCTCTACACTGTCCCCATCAAACACTCCCAGGACAGGTACAGCACGGGGTTAGATACAGAGTAAATCTCCCTCTACACTGTCCCCATCAACACTCCCAGGACAGGTACAGCACGGGGTTAGATACAGAGTAAAGCTCCCTCTACACTGTCCCCATCAAACACTCCCAGGACAGGTACAGCACGGGGTTAGATACAGAGTAGAGCTCCCTCTACACTGTCCCCATCAAACACTCCCAGGACAGGTACAGCACGGGGTTAGATACAGCGTAAATCTCCCTCTACACTGTCCCCATCAAACACTCCCAGGACAGGTACAACACGGGGTTAGATACAGAGTAAAGCTCCCTCTACACCGTCCCCATCAAACACTCCCAGGATAGGTACAGCATCGGGTGAGATACAGAGTAAAGTTCCCTCTACACTGTCATCATCAAACACACCCAGGACAGGTACAGCACGGGGTTAGATACAGCGTAAATCTCCCTCTACACTGTCCCCATCAAACACTCCCAGGACAGGTACAGCACGGGGTTAGATACAGAGTAAAGCTCCCTCTACACCGTCCCCATCAAACACTCCCAGGACAGGTACAGCACGGGGTTAGATACAGAGTAAATCTCCCTCTACACTGTCCCCATCAAACACTCCCAGGACAGGTACAGCACGGGGTTAGATACAGAGTAAAGCTCCCTCTACACTCTCCCCATCAAACAATCCCAGGACAGGTGCAGCACGGGGTTAGATACAGAGTAAAGCTCCCTCTACACCGTCCCCATCAAACACTCCCAGGATAGGTACAACACGGGGTGAGATACAGAGTAAATCTCCCTCTACACTGTCCCCATCAAACACGCCCAGGACAGGTACAACACGGGGTTAGATACAGATGAAAGCTCCTTCTATACTGTCCCCATCAAACACCCCCAGGACAGGTACAGCACGGGGTTAGATACAGAGTAAATCTCCCTCTACACTGTCCACATCAAACACTCCCAGGACAGGTACAGCACGGGGTTAGATACAGAGTAAAGCTCCCTCTACACTGTCCCCATCAAACTCTCCCAGGACAGGTACAGCACGGGGTTAGATACAGAGTAAATCTCCCTCTACACTGTCCCCATCAAACACTCCCAGGACAGGTACAGCACAGGGTTAGATACAGAGTAAAGCTCTCTCTACACTGTCTCCATCAACATTCCCAGGAGAGGTACAGCACAGGGTTAGATACAGAGTAAATCTCCCTCTACACTGTCCCCATCAAACACTCCCAGGACAGGTACAGCACGGGGTTAGATACAGAGTAAAGCTCCCTCTACACTTTCCCCATCAAACACTCCCAGGACAGGTACAGCACGGGGTGAGATACAGAGTAAAGCTCCCTCTACACTGTCATCATCAAACACTCCCAGGGCAGGTACAGCACGGGGTTAGATACAGAGTAAATCTCCCTCTACACTGTCCACATCAAACACTCCCAGGACAGGTACAGCACGGGGTTAGATACAGAGTAAATCTCCCTCTACACTGTCCCCATCAAACTCTCCCAGGACAGGTACAGCACGGGGTTAGATACAGAGTAAATCTCCCTCTACACTGTCCCCATCAAACACTCCCAGGACAGGTACAGCACAGGGTTAGATACAGAGTAAAGCTCTCTCTACACTGTCTCCATCAACATTCCCAGGAGAGGTACAGCACAGGGTTAGATACAGAGTAAATCTCCCTCTACACTGTCCCCATCAAACACTCCCAGGACAGGTACAGCACGGGGTTAGATACAGAGTAAAGCTCCCTCTACACTTTCCCCATCAAACACTCCCAGGACAGGTACAGCACGGGGTGAGATACAGAGTAAAGCTCCCTCTACACTGTCATCATCAAACACTCCCTGAGCAGGTACAGCACGGGGTTAGATACAGCGTAAATCTCCCTCTATACTGTCCCCATCAAACACTCCCAGGACAGGTACAGCACGGGGTTAGATACAGAGTAAAGCTCCCTCTACACCGTCCCCATCAAACACTCCCAGGACAGGTACAGCACGGGGTTAGATACAGAGTAAAGCTCTCTCTACACCGTCCCCATCAAACAAACCCAGGACAGGTACAGCACGGGGTTAGATACAGAGTAAATCTCCCTCTACACCGTCCCCATCAAACACTCCCAGGACAGGTACAGCACGGGGTTAGATACAGAGTAAATCTCCCTCTACACTGTCCCCATCAAACACTCCCAGGACAGGTACAGCACAGGGTTAGATACAGAGTAAAGTTCCCTCTACACTGTCCCCAACAAACACTCCCAGGACAGGTACAGCACGGGGTTAGATACAGAGTAGAGCTCCCTCTACACTCTCCCCATCAAACACTCCCAGGACAGGTACAGCACGGGGTAAGATACAGAGTAAATCTCCCTCTACACTGTCCCCATCAAACACTCCCAGGACAGGTACAGCACGGGGTTAGATACAGAGTAAAGCTCTCTCTACACTGTCTCCATCAACATTCCCAGGACAGGTACAGCACAAGGTTAGATACAGAGTAAAGCTCCCTCTACACTGTCCCCATCAAACACTCCCAGGACAGGTACAGCATGGGGTTAGATACAGAGTAAATCTCCCTCTACACCGTCCCCATCAAACACTCCCAGGACAGGTACAGCACGGAGTGAGATACAGAGTAAAGCTCCCTCTACACTGTCCCCATCAAACACTCCCAGGACAGGTACAGCACGGGGTTAGATACAGATGAAAGCTCCTTCTATACTGTCCCCATCAAACACCCCCAGGACAGGTACAGCACGGGGTTAGATACAGAGTAAATCTCCCTCTACACTGTCCCCATCAAACACTCCCAGGACAGGTACAGCACGGGGTTAGATACAGAGTAAATCTCCCTCTACACTCTCCCCATCAACATTCCCAGGACAGGTACAGCACAGTGTTAGATACAGAGTAAAGCTCCCTCTACACTGTCCCCATCAAATACTCCCAGGACAGATACAGCACGGGGTTAGATACAGAGTAAATCTCCCTCTACAACGGCCCCATCAAACACTCCCAGGACAGGTACAGCACGGGGTTAGATACAGAGTAAAGCTCCCTCTACACTGTCCCCATCAAACACTCATAGGACAGGTACAGCACGAGGTTAGATACAGAGTAAATCTCCCTCTACACCGTCCCCATCAAACACTCCCAGGTCAGGTACAGCACGGGGTTAGATACAGAGTAAAGCTCGCTCTACACCGTCCCCATCAAACACTCATAGGACAGGTACAGCACGAGGTTAGATACAGAGTAAATCTCCCTCTACACCGTCCCCATCAAACACTCCCAGGGCAGGTACAGCACGGGGTTAGATACAGAGTAAAGCTCGCTCTACACTGTCCCCATCAAACACTCCCAGGACAGGTACAGCACGGGGTTAGATACAGAGTAAAGCTCCCTCTACACTGTCCCCATCAAACACTCCCAGGTCAGGTACAGCACGGGGTTAGATACAGAGTAAATCTCCCTCTACACTGTCCCCATCAAACACTCCCAGGTCAGGTACAGCACGGGGTTAGATACAGAGTAAATCTCCCTCTACACTGTCCCCATCAAACACTCCCAGGACAGGTACAGCACGGGGTTAGATACAGAGTAAAGCTCCCTCTATACTGTCTCCATCAAACACTCCCAGGATAGGTACAACACGGGGTGAGATACAGAGTAAATCTCCCTCTACACTGTCCCCATCAAACACGCCCAGGACAGGTACAACACGGGGTTAGATACAGATGAAAGCTCCTTCTATACTGTCCCCATCAAACACCCCCAGGACAGGTACAGCACGGGGTTAGATACAGAGTAAATCTCCCTCTACACTGTCCACATCAAACACTCCCAGGACAGGTACAGCACGGGGTTAGATACAGAGTAAAGCTCCCTCTACACTGTCCCCATCAAACACTCCCAGAACAGGTACAGCACGGGGTTAGATACAGAGTAAATCTCCCTCTACACTGTCCCCATCAAACTCTCCCAGGACAGGTACAGCACGGGGTTAGATACAGAGTAAATCTCCCTCTACACTGACCCCATCAAACACTCCCAGGACAGGTACAGCACAGGGTTAGATACAGAGTAAAGCTCTCTCTACACTGTCTCCATCAACATTCCCAGGAGAGGTACAGCACAGGGTTAGATACAGAGTAAATCTCCCTCTACACTGTCCCCATCAAACACTCCCAGGACAGGTACAGCACGGGGTTAGATACAGAGTAAAGCTCCCTCTACACTTTCCCCATCAAACACTCCCAGGACAGGTACAGCACGGGGTGAGATACAGAGTAAAGCTCCCTCTACACTGTCATCATCAAACACTCCCTGAGCAGGTACAGCACGGGGTTAGATACAGCGTAAATCTCCCTCTATACTGTCCCCATCAAACACTCCCAGGACAGGTACAGCACGGGGTTAGATACAGAGTAAAGCTCCCTCTACACCGTCCCCATCAAACACTCCCAGGACAGGTACAGCACGGGGTTAGATACAGAGTAAATCTCCCTCTACACTGTCCCCATCAAACACTCCCAGGACAGGTACAGCACAGGGTTAGATACAGAGTAAAGTTCCCTCTACACTGTCCCCAACAAACACTCCCAGGACAGGTACAGCACGGGGTTAGATACAGAGTAGAGCTCCCTCTACACTCTCCCCATCAAACACTCCCAGGACAGGTACAGCACGGGGTTAGATAGAGAGTAAATCTCCCTCTACACTGTCCCCATCAAACACTCCCAGGACAGGTACAGCACGGGGTTAGATACAGAGTAAAGCTCTCTCTACACTGTCTCCATCAACATTCCCAGGACAGGTACAGCACAAGGTTAGATACAGAGTAAAGCTCCCTCTACACTGTCCCCATCAAACACTCCCAGGACAGGTACAGCATGGGGTTAGATACAGAGTAAATCTCCCTCTACACCGTCCCCATCAAACACTCCCAGGACAGGTACAGCACGGAGTGAGATACAGAGTAAAGCTCCCTCTACACTGTCCCCATCAAACACTCCCAGGACAGGTACAGCACGGGGTTAGATACAGATGAAAGCTCCTTCTATACTGTCCCCATCAAACACCCCCAGGACAGGTACAGCACGGGGTTAGATACAGAGTAAATCTCCCTCTACACTGTCCCCATCAAACACTCCCAGGACAGGTACAGCACGGGGTTAGATACAGAGTAAATCTCCCTCTACACTCTCCCCATCAACATTCCCAGGACAGGTACAGCACAGTGTTAGATACAGAGTAAATCTCCCTCTACACTGTCCCCATCAAACACTCCCAGGACAGGTACAGCACAGGGTTAGATACAGAGTAAAGCTCTCTCTACACTGTCTCCATCAACATTCCCAGGAGAGGTACAGCACAGGGTTAGATACAGAGTAAAGCTCCCTCTACACTTTCCCCATCAAACACTCCCAGGACAGGTACAGCACGGGGTTAGATACAGCGTAAATCTCCCTCTACACCATCCCCATCAAACACTCCCAGGACAGGTACAGCACGGGGTGAGATACAGAGTAAAGCTCCCTCTACACTGTCATCATCAAACACTCCCTGAGCAGGTACAGCACGGGGTTAGATACAGCGTAAATCTCCCTCTATACTGTCCCCATCAAACACTCCCAGGACAGGTACAGCACGGGGTTAGATACAGAGTAAAGCTCCCTCTACACCGTCCCCATCAAACACTCCCAGGACAGGTACAGCACGGGGTTAGATACAGAGTAAATCTCCCTCTACACTGTCCCCATCAAACACTCCCAGGACAGGTACAGCACAGGGTTAGATACAGAGTAAATCTCCCTCTACACTGTCCCCAACAAACACTCCCAGGACAGGTACAGCACGGGGTTAGATACAGAGTAGAGCTCCCTCTACACTCTCCCCATCAAACACTCCCAGGACAGGTACAGCACGGGGTTAGATACAGAGTAAATCTCCCTCTACACCGTCCCCATCAAACACTCCCAGGACAGGTACAGCACAGGGTTAGATACAGAGTAAAGCTCCCTCTACACTGTCCCCATCAAACATTCCCAGGACAGGTACAGCACGGGGTTAGATACAGAGTAAAGCTCCGTCTACACCGTCCCCATCAAACACTCCCAGGACAGGTACAGCATGGGGTTAGACACAGAGTAAAGCTCCCTCTACACTGTCCCCATCAACACTCCCAGGACAGGTACAGCACGGGGTTAGATACAGAGTAAATCTCCCTCTACACTGTCCCCATCAAACACTCCCAGGACAGGTACAGCACGAGGTTAGATACAGAGTAAAGCTCCCTCTACACTGTCCCCATCAAATACTCCCAGGACAGGTACAGCACGGGGTTAGATACAGAGTAAATCTCCCTCTACACCATCCCCATCAAACACACCCAGGACAGGTACAGCACGGGGTTAGATACAGAGTAAATCTCCCTCTACACCGTCCCCATCAAACACTCCCAGGACAGGTACAGCACGGAGTGAGATACAGAGTAAAGCTCCCTCTACACTGTCCCCATCAAACACGCCCAGGACAGGTACAGCACGGGGTTAGATACAGATGAAAGCTCCCTCTACACTGTCCCCATCAAACACTCCCAGGACAGGTACAGCACGGGGTTAGATACAGAGTAAATCTCCCTCTACACCGTCCCCATCAAACACTCCCAGGACAGATACAGCACGGGGTTAGATACAGAGTAAATCTCCCTCTACACTGTCCCCATCAAACACTCCCAGGACAGGTACAGCACGGGGTTAGATACAGAGTAAAGCTCCCTCTACACTGTCCCCATCAAATACTCCCAGGACAGATACAGCACGGGGTTAGATACAGAGTAAATCTCCCTCTACACTGTCCCCATCAAACACTCCCAGGACAGGTACAGCACGGGGTTAGATACAGATGAAAGCTCCTTCTATACTGTCCCCATCAAACACCCCCAGGACAGGTACAGCACGGGGTTAGATACAGAGTAAATCTCCCTCTACACTGTCCCCATCAAACACTCCCAGGACAGGTACAGCACGGGGTTAGATACAGAGTAAATCTCCCTCTACACCGTCCCCATCAAACACTCCCAGGACAGGTACAGCACGGGGTTAGTTACAGAGTAAATCTCCCTCTACACTCTCCCCATCAACATTCCCAGGACAGGTACAGCACAGTGTTAGATACAGAGTAAATCTCCCTCTACACTGTCCCCATCAAATACTCCCAGGACAGATACAGCACGGGGTTAGATACAGAGTAAATCTCCCTCTACACAGTCCCCATCAAACACTCCCAGGACAGGTACAGCACAGGGTTAGATACAGAGTAAAGCTCCCTCTACACTGTCCCCATCAAATACTCCCAGGACAGGTACAGCACGGGGTTAGATACAGAGTAAAGCTCCCTCTACACTGTCCCCATCAAACACTCCCAGGACAGGTACAGCACGGGGTTAGATACAGAGTAAAGCTCCCTCTACACTGTCCCCATCAAACACTCCCAGGACAGGTACAGCACGGGGTTAGATACAGAGTAGAGCTCCCTCTACACTGTCCCCATCAAACACTCCCAGGGCAGGTACAATACGGGGTTAAATACAGAGTAAAGCTCCCTCTACACTGTCCCCAACGCACACTCCCAGGACAGGTACAGCACAGGGTTAGATACAGAGTAAACCTCTCTCTACACTGTCTCCATCAACATTCCCAGGACAGGAACAGCACGGGGTTAGATACAGAGTAAATCTCCGTCTACATTGTCCCCATGAAACAATCCCAGGACAGGTACAGCACGGGGTTAGATACAGAGTAAAGCTCCCTCTACACTGTCCCCATCAAACACTCCCAGGACAGGTACAGCACAGGGTTAGATACAGAGTAAAGCTCCCTCTACACTGTCCCCATCAAACACTCCCAGGACAGGTACAGCACGGGGTTAGATACAGAGTAAAGCTTCCTCTACACTGTCCCCATCAAACACTCCCAGGACAGGTACATCACGGGGTTAGATACAGAGTAAATCTCCCTCTACACTGTCCCCATCAAACACTCCCAGGACAGGTACAACACGGGGTTAGATACAGAGTAAAGCTCTCTCTACACTGTCTCCATCAACATTCCCAGGACAGGAACAGCACGGGGTTAGATACAGAGTAAATCTCCGTCTACATTGTCCCCATCAAACAATCCCAGGACAGGTACAGCACGGGGTTAGATACAGAGTAAAGCTCCCTCTACACTGTCCCCATCAAACACTCCCAGGACAGGTACAGCACAGGGTTAGATACAGAGTAAAGCTCCCTCTACACTGTCCCCATCAAACACTCCCAGGACAGATACAGCACGGGGTTTGATACAGAGTAAAGCTCTCTCTACACTGTCTCCATCAACATTCCCAGGAGATGTACAGCACGGGGTTAGATACAGCGTAAATCTCCCTCTACACTGTCCCCATCAAACACTCCCAGGACAGGTACAGCACGGGGTTAGATACAGAGTAAATCTCCCTCTACACTGTCCCCATCAAACACTCCCAGGACAGGTACAGCATCGGGTGAGATACAGAGTAAAGTTCCCTCTACACTGTCATCATCAAACACACCCAGGGCAGGTACAGCACGGGGTTAGATACAGCGTAAATCTCCCTCTACACTGTCCCCATCAAACACTCCCAGGACAGGTACAGCACGGGGTTAGATACAGAGTAAAGCTCCCTCTACACCGTCCCCATCAAACACTCCCAGGATAGGTACAACACGGGGTGAGATACAGAGTAAATCTCCCTCTACACTGTCCCCATCAAACACGCCCAGGACAGGTACAGCACGGGGTTAGATACAGAGTAAAGCTCCCTCTACACTGTCCCCATCAAACACTCCCAGGACAGGTACAGCACGGGGTTAGATACAGAGTAAATCTCCCTCTACACTGTCATCATCAAACACTCCAAGGGCAGGTAAAGCACGGGGTTAGATACAGAGTAAATCTCCCTCTACACTGTCCCCATCAAACACTCCCAGGACAGGTACAGCACAGGGTTAGATACAGAGTAAAGCTCTCTCTACACTGTCTCCATCAACATTCCCAGGAGAGGTACAGCACAGGGTTAGATACAGAGTAAAGCTCCCTCTACACTTTCCCCATCAAACACTCCCAGGACAGGTACAGCACGGGGTGAGATACAGAGTAAAGCTCCCTCTACACTGTCATCATCAAACACTCCCTGAGCAGGTACAGCACGGGGTTAGATACAGCGTAAATCTCCCTCTATACTGTCCCCATCAAACACTCCCAGGACAGGTACAGCACGGGGTTAGATACAGAGTAAAGCTCCCTCTACACCGTCCCCATCAAACACTCCCAGGACAGGTACAGCACAGGGTTAGATACAGAGTAAATCTCCCTCTACACTGTCCCCAACAAACACTCCCTGGACAGGTACAGCACGGGGTTAGATACAGAGTAGAGCTCCCTCTACACTCTCCCCATCAAACACTCCCAGGACAGGTACAGCACGGGGTTAGATACAGAGTAAATCTCCCTCTACACTGTCCCCATCAAACACTCCCAGCACAGGTACAGCACAGGGTTAGATACAGAGTAAAGCTCCCTCTACACTGTCCCCATCAAACACTCCCAGGACAGGTACAGCACGGGGTTAGATACAGAGTAAATCTCCCTCTACACTGTCCCCATCAAACACTCCCAGGACAGGTACAGCACGAGGTTAGATACAGAGTAAATCTCCCTCTACACTGTCCCCATCAAACACTCCCAGGACAGGTACAGCACGGGGTTAGATACAGAGTAAATCTCCCTCTACACTGTCCCCATCAAACACTCCCAGGACAGGTACAGCACGGGGTTAGATACAGAGTAAATCTCCCTCTACACTGTCCCCATCAAACACTCCCAGCACAGGTACAGCACAGGGTTAGATACAGAGTAAAGCTCCCTCTACACTGTCCCCATCAAACACTCCCAGGACAGGTACAGCACGGGGTTAGATACAGAGTAAATCTCCCTCTACACCGTCCCCATCAAACACTCCCAGGACAGGTACAGCACGGAGTGCGATACAGAGTAAAGCTCCCTCTACACCGTCTCCATCAAACACTCCCAGGACAGGTACAGCACGGGGTTAGATACAGATGAAAGCTCCCTCTACACTGTCCCCATCAAACACTCCCAGGACAGATACAGCACGGGGTTAGATACAGAGTAAATCTCCCTCTACACTGTCCCCATCAAACACTCCCAGGACAGGTACAGCACGGGGTTAGATACAGAGTAAAGCTCCCTCTACACTGTCCCCATCAAATACTCCCAGGACAGATACAGCACGGGGTTAGATACAGAGTAAATCTCCCTCTACACCGTCCCCATCAAACACTCCCAGGGCAGGTACAATACGGGGTTAAATACAGAGTAAAGCTCCCTCTACACTGTCCCCAACGCACACTCCCAGGACAGGTACAGCACGGGGATAGATACAGAGTAAATCTCCCTCTACACTGTCCCCATCAAACACTCCCAGGACAGGTACAGCACGGGGTTAGATACAGAGTAAATCTCCCTCTACACTGTCCCCATCAAACACTCCCAGGACAGGTACAGCACGGGGTTAGATACAGAGTAAAGCTCTCTCTACACTGTCTCCATCAACATTCCCAGGACAGGTACAGCACGGGGTTAGATACAGAGTAAAGCTCCCTCTACACTGTCCCCATCAAACACTCCCAGGACAGGTACAGCACGGGGTTAGATACAGAGTAAATCTCCCTCTACACCGTCCCCATCAAACACTCCCAGGACAGGTACAGCACGGGGTTAGATACAGAGTGAAGCTCCCTCTACACTGTCCCCATCAAACACTCCCAGGACAGGTACAGCACGGGGTTAGACACAGAGTAAAGCTCCCTCTACACTGTCCCCATCAAACACTCCCAGGACAGGTACAGCACGGGGTTAGATACAGAGTAAATCTCCCTCTACACTGTCCCCATCAAATACTCCCAGGACAGATACAGCACGGGGTTAGATACAGAGTAAATCTCCCTCTACACCGTCCCCATCAGACACACCCAGGACAGGTACAGCACGGGGTTGGATACAGAGTAGAGCTCCCTCTACACTGTCCCCATCAAACACTCCCAGGACAGGTACAGCACAGGGTTAGATACAGAGTAAATCTCCCTATACACCGTCCACATCAAACACTCCCAGGACAGGTACAGCACAGGGTTAGATACAGAGTAAATCTCCCTCTACACCGTCCCCATCAAACACTCCCAGGACAGGTACAGCACGGGGATAGATACAGAGTAAATCTCCCTCTACACTGTCCCCATCAAACACTCCCAGGACAGGTACAGCACGGGGTTAGATACAGAGTAAATCTCCCTCTACACTGTCCCCATCAAACACTCCCAGGACAGGTACAGCACGGGGTTAGATACAGAGTAAAGCTCTCTCTACACTGTCTCCATCAACATTCCCAGGACAGGTACAGCACGGGGTTAGACACAGAGTAAAGCTCCCTCTACACTGTCCCCATCAAACACTCCCAGGACAGGTACAGCACGGGGTTAGATACAGAGTAAATCTCCGTCTACATTGTCCCCATCAAACAATCCCAGGACAGGTACAGCACGGGGTTAGATACAGAGTAAAGCTCCCTCTACACTGTCCCCATCAAACACTCCCAGGACAGGTACAGCACGGGGTTAGATACAGACTAAATCTCCCTCTACACTGTCCCCATCAAACACTCCCAGGACAGGTACAGCACGGGGTTAGACACAGAGTAAAGCTCCCTCTACACTGTCCCCATCAAACACTCCCAGGACAGGTACAGCACGGGGTTAGATACAGAGTAAATCTCCCTCTACACTGTCCCCATCAAATACTCCCAGGACAGATACAGCACGGGGTTAGATACAGAGTAAATCTCCCTCTACACCGTCCCCATCAGACACACCCAGGACAGGTACAGCACGGGGTTGGATACAGAGTAGAGCTCCCTCTACACCGTCCCCATCAGACACACCCAGGACAGGTACAGCACGGGGTTGGATACAGAGTAGAGCTCCCTCTACACTGTCCCCATCAAACACTCCCAGGACAGGTACAGCACGGGGTTAGATACAGAGTAAAGCTCCCTCTACACTGTCCCCATCAAACACTCCCAGGACAGGTACAGCACAGGGTTAGATACAGAGTAAATCTCCCTATACACCGTCCCCATCAAACACTCCCTGGACAGGTACAGCACGGGGTTAGATACAGAGTAAAGCTCCCTCTACACTGTCCCCAACGCACACTCCCAGGGCAGGTACAGCACGGGGTTAGATACAGAGTAAATCTCCCTCTACACTGTCCCCATCAAACACTCCCAGGACAGGTACAGCACGGGGTTAGACACAGAGTAAAGCTCCCTCTACACCGTCCCCATCAAACACACCCAGGACAGGTACAGCACGGGGTTAGATACAGAGTAAAGCACCCTCTACACTGTCCCCATCAAACACTCCCTGACAGGTACAGCACGGGGTTAGATACAGAGTAAAGCTCCCTCTACACTGTCCCCATCAAACACTCCCAGGACAGGTACAGCACGGGGTTAGATACAGAGTAAATCTCCCTCTACACTGTCCCCATCAAACACTCCCAGGACAGGTACAGCACGGGGTTAGATACAGAGTAAATCTCCCTCTACACCGTCCCCATCAAACACTCCCAGGACAGGTACAGCACGGGGTTAGATACAGAGTAAAGCTCCCTCTACACCGTCCCCATCAAACACACCCAGGACAGGTACAGCACGGGGTTAGATACAGAGTAAAGCTCCCTCTACACCGTACCCATCAAACACTCCCAGGACAGGTACAGCACGGGGTTAGACACAGAGTAAAGCTCGGTCTACACCGTCCCCATCAAACACTCCCAGGACAGGTATAGCATGGGGTTAGATACAGAGTAAATCTCCCTCTACACTGTCCCCATCAAACACTCCCAGGACAGGTACAGCACGGGGTTAGATACAAAGTAAATCTCCCTCTACACCGTCCCCATCAAACACTCCCAGGACAGGTACAGCACGGGGTTAGATACAAAGTAAATCTCCCTCTACACCGTCCCCATCAAACACTCCCAGGACAGGTACAGCACGGGGATAGATACAGAGTCAAGCTCCCTCTACAGTGTTTGAGAAGGCAAAGGGGCAGCATTTGACCTCCTTGTGCTCCCACTCTGAGATGGTCTTCATCCCTCTGCACGGTGTTGCCGGGTGAGAGTTGGAGCGTTAAGGTATCGCAGACTGTCTAAGCTACGCGCTTTCGGAGTCGGGTCTGAACCCTGATTGGCGCTCGTCCCCCTCCCCCCCCAGTATTGCCTCACCCAGGTGCCCCACACACCCCTCCGGCGGAAACCAAACCCCCAACTTTGGCCCACCAGGGGGCTGCTGTGCGCTGCCTTCAGCTGTGTGTGTGTGTGTGTCTGTGTGTGTGTGCATTTATGTGTGGCACCCGCTTGCAGAGAGGAGGTCCCGGGCCAGTCCGCAGGGGGCCCTGTCGGGGCACGTACAGCCAGTGGTGGCACCCAGGGATTGTCGGAGGGAGCACCGCAGGTGCACAACTGGCTTCAGCATCCAGTGCCAGGTCTGGCTCGGCCATTCCAAGTACCGCCAGCTCCTGTTCTCACCCTACTTAAACTGCCGACTCGTCCAGGAATAATAACCACCACCACCCCTGGCTTCTTTCTGCTGCTGCAGACAGTCGTCTTAAACTCTTGGCCGTCTCCTCCACCGTCTCCTGCGTGGAGGAGCTGATGGACCTCTCCTCGTGACCACCCGATTCAGTGCGCCGCCGGCCACGTCCAGACCCTCCGTCAGCCCACCCCACCCCACCCCAGCAAACTTCCTCCCATTCTCCGCCCGCTCCCTAGCCCCGGACTCACACCTTTCCCCAGTTTCACTCCTCCCTCCCCGCACAGCCACCTCTCTCTCTCTCTCTCTCACAGCTCACCTTGTCCAGGAGACGCTGCTCCATCTACCAGATCCCACAATGGTCCTCCCCACCCCCCAGCCCCCCCACCCCACCCCCGCCCGTCCCTTCTCCGCCCGTCCGCAGCCTCTGACAGGGGTTCACCAGCCTGTCCACCTCCACTTCCTGCCGGGCTGAATCACGCACACCTTTGCCCCCATCCCACCCTCGGCTTCCCGTCTTGAAGGCAGCCGGTGACCCGTTCTGCCGCTTGTTCCCCCCCACTCCCCAACACCGACTCCACCCTCCTTGATCCTTAAATCGTTAAGGTTACTGCGGGGCTCCCCATCAAAGGCCTTTTGAAAACGCGGGTAAGTTACATCGACGGCGTTACCCTTGTCTACTCTTCCTCCCCACCCCACCCCGGACACCCGCTCAAAACGTTCAGCAAGGTTGGACAAGCAGGACTTTCCCCTTTTGAAATCCGTGCTGAATAATCGCGATTGTATTTGTGGTTGCCGGATATTCGTGTGGCCTCTCCTTTAGTGGGGATTCCTTCCTTAATTTCCCTGCCTCTGAGGTTCAGCCAACTGGTCGATTATCACTGGACGCGCTCTGCCCGCTTATTAAATATAGGAATTACATTAGCTATCCACCAGTCCACTAACACGACACCTAATGAATTACTATATAATACTATATAATATAGCCGGCAAAGCTTCTGGTATCTCTACCCTTGGTACTTTTAAAACACGTGGATACAAATCCATTCGGACCTGAGGCTTTTATCCGCTGAGTTCCACGGAATCTCACAGTGCAGAAGAGGCCCTTCGGCCCATCGAGTCTGCACCGACACCGTGAGAAACAACCTGACCTACCTACCTACCTAATCCCATTGACCAGCACTTGGCCCCCATAGCCTTGAATGTTATGAGGTGCCGAGTGCTCGTCCAGGTACTTTTTAAAGGGTGTGAGGCTAACCCACCTCCACCACCCTCCCAGGCAGCCCATTCCAGACCCTCACCACCCTCTGGGTAAGAAAGTTTCTCCTCACATCCCCAACTAAACCTCCTGCCCCTCACCTTGAACTTATGTCCCCTCGTGACTGACCCTTTAACTAAGGGGAACAGCTGCTCCCTATCCACCCTGTCCATGCCCCTCATAATCTTGTCCACCTCGATCAGGCTGCCCCCACCTCAGTCTTCTCTGCTCGAATGAAAACAACCCAGTCTATCCTAAGGTGAGGGGGGGGGGGGGGGGCGGTGTCAACTTATATGCCAAGTATGCAAGTACGTGATTTTCAGGCACCAATAAATGGGGTCATCATTTACCCTGCAACCTATGGTATGTCCTTCTCTGCCATGTTCAAACATATTATGTTATGGTCGCTATTGCCTAGATGTTCCCCTCCTTTTCCTTCTCTCATCTACTCTGGTTCATTACTTCATGGTGGAAGGGTGGTAGGGGAAGAAATATGCTGAGAAATACTTCATGTTCAAACGTAATATGTTATGGTCACTGTTGCCTAGATGTTCCCCTCCCTTTCCTTCTCTTATCTGCTCTGGTTCACTACCTTAGCTTTTCACACACTGGGTTAGGAAGGAGCACTGTAGACTGCGGGGAACTCCATTCCCTTGTCCACTTTATCTAGCTCTTCTGTCCAATATGAGGGAAGTTAAAATCCCCCACAATTATTATTCTGCATTTTGCACCCAATTACCCAATTTCTCTGCATATTTCTTCTCCTACCTCCCTTCCACAATGAAGTAATGAACCAGAGTAGATGAGGGAAGGAACAGGAGGGGAACATCCAGGCAATAGCGACCATAACATAATACATTTGAACATGGCAGAGAAGGACATACCATAGATTGCAGCGTTAATGATGACTCTATTTTTTACTTGCATACTTGGCATTTAAGTTGACCGCCCCCCCCCTCCCCCAAAACCTCCAAATTTCGGGGGGATTCTTTCATCAGGATCAATATTTTTGTCTTTCTGATAGCTTTTTTTATATACTGTCAATATGCTACTCCTGGCTAAGTACAGCTACTCCACTGCCCCTTTTCCCTATCTTATTCCCCAAAACGTTTAATTCCCGGTCCTGATTTTTGTTGTCATACCTCAGTAATCCCTGATATGTTTGGTTCCTCTCCAACCACGCTTACCTCCAGCTCCCCTGTGTAACGACGGACACACTGTGCATTGCTCTACGGGCAGCTTAACTCATTCTCCACAGGGTTTTCTCTCACTTTACATTTAACCAATCCTTTCAAGACTCCGTTCCACATCGTCATCACTGTCCTCGCTGGTTTACAGCCTTTGTCATCTCCCCATTCAGCCTTTCCGCTAGGACGAGGCTCCCATCAGGTGGGAGCCCATCCCATCGGGTGCAGTCCCTTCTTGTCCCGTGGGAAGGAAACCCCCCTCTTTTCCACTCCACGCCTCTGGCCGCGTTCTCCTGATCCGTCTGCTCCTGCGCCAGCTTGCACACGGCTCGGGAGACGACCCAGAGACGACTGCCCGCCCCCCCCTCCCCCCAAACCCCGAGGGACTGCTTCCAGCTTAACGGCTGACGCTCTAACGGCAAACGCGCCAAACGAGGAGGAGCAGCCAGCCAGCCCCTCGAGCCTGCTCCGCCAACCGAAACGATCACGGGCTGATCCGACGATGGCCTCAAATCCGCCTACTCCAACCCCCACCCACCCCCCCCACCCCCCAATCGTCAGTCAAGGATCTACGTAGCTCTGTCTCAGCAATGTTCACCGCCCCTGCCTCCACTGCTCTCCGGGGGGAAGGGGGGGAAGAGTTCCAAAGGCTCAGGAGAAAGAAACATCTCCTCACCCCCACCCCCCTCTCTCCCTCCGTCTCCAAAACAGGAGATCCTTGACATCAGCAGTTGGGAAAATGCTAAGAGTGTTAAGGACCATAAGACCCTAAGGCACAGGAGCAGAAATTAGGCCAATCGGTCCATCGAGCCTGCTCACCCGTCCGATCGTGGCTGATTAAAAAGGGCGTGTTCTGTAAAAGGGTGTGACAGACGGGACACTCGGACAATAATGAGCTAACGCGGCGCGAGTTTTGTGAATGGGAAAAATCATGTTGGACGAGCCCGGTGGGAGCTTTTGTTTTTTTTTTTGGGAGGATTGATAAAAGGGGAGTCCGGCGGGTATCGTCGACGTGGGAGCTCCGGGAGGCTTCCGGATGAGGCCGCTTTTCCTCCACCCCCCCCCACCCGGGCAAGTCACTCTGTCCAAGCGGGTGGTGAGGGGGGGCAAGAACATGGCTGGTGGAATATAACGCAAGGGAAAATGTGAGGTGATGCGCTTTGGGAGGAGGATGAAGCCTCAGAGGTCTAGAGAATTTCCTAAAGGGTGAGGGATTAGAAAGGGTAGATGTTACAACAGGGCCTGGGTGCCCTCCCTCAGTCAATAAGAGGCCAAAGGCTAGCGTGGTGGTGCGGCAGGCAGTTAGGGGGGGCGGGGGGGGCTAACGAGCGGTTAGCCTTTGAGTACAGGAGCAGCGAAGATTGCTCCCGCCAAATCGCGGCTTGGTTAGACCCCAGCTGGAGCACTGTGCGTCGTTTCGGTCCCCTTTGCCTTGGGAAGAATGTTACGGACATCGAGGGAGCGCAACGAAGGCTCAGCAAGTTGGTGGGGCTGTGCTGTGAAGAGGAACTGGGCCTGTATTCTCTCTCTCTCTCTCAAGAGTTCCGAAGAATGAGAGGGGAACCGCACGGAAAGCTACACAATAGTTTAAAAAAAAGGAGCAGACGGGGTAGGTGCAGGTGAAGATGTTTCCTCCTCCCCGGCTTTGGGAGGAGTCTAGAACCAGGGGACGGACACGGACACACACACACACGCGGACACACACACACACGCGGACACACACACACACGCGGACACACGGACGCGGACACACGGACGCGGACACGCGCACGCGGACACGCGCACGCGGACACACGCACGCGGACACGCGCACGCGGACACGCGCACGCGGACACACGCACGCGGACACACGCACGCGGACACACGCACGCGGACACGCGCACGCGGACACGCGCACGCGGACACGCGCACGCGGACACACGCACACGGACACACGCACACGGACACACGGACACGCGCACACGGACACACGCACACGGACACGCGCACACGGACACACGCACACGGACACGCGCACACGGACACGCGGACACACACGCGGACACACGCGCGGACACACGCGCACACACACGCACACACACACGCGGACGCACACACGCGGACGCACACACACGGACGCACACACGCGGACGCACACACGCGGACGCACACGCACACGGGGACACACACGCGCACGGGGACACACACGCACACGGGGACACACACGCACACGGGGACACACACGCACACGGGGACACGCACACAGGGACACACACACACGGGGACACACACGCGCACGGGGACACACACGCGCACGGGGACACACACACACGGGGACACACACACACGGGGACACACGCGGACACACACGCACGCACACACACGGGGACACACACACACGGGGACGGACACACACGGGGACACACACACGGGGACACACACACGGGGACACACACACGGGGACACACACACGGGGACACACACACGGGGACACACACACACGGGGACACACACACACACGGGGACACACACACACACGGGGACACACACACACACGGGGACACACACACACGGGGACA
Source organism: Carcharodon carcharias (assembly GCF_017639515.1). Lineage (NCBI taxonomy): Eukaryota > Metazoa > Chordata > Chondrichthyes > Lamniformes > Lamnidae > Carcharodon > Carcharodon carcharias. Next base: position 148,137 of record NW_024470625.1, read on the forward strand.
CACACACACGGGGACACACACACACGGGGACACACACACACGGGGACACACACACGGGGACGCAAACACACACACGGGGACGCAAACACACACACGGGGACGCAAACACACACACGGGGACGCACACACACACACGGGGACGCACACACACACACGGGGACACACACACACGGGGACACACACACACGGGGACACACACACACGGGGACACACACACGGGGACACACACACGGGGACACACACACGGGGACACACACACACACGGGGACACACACACACACGGGGACACACACACACGGGGACACACACACACGGGGACACACACACACACGGGGACACACACACACACGGGGAGACACACACACGGGGAGACACACACACGGGGAGACACACGGGGAGACACGCGCGGACACGCACGGACACACGCACGGACACACGCACGGACACACGCACGGACACACATGCACGGACACACACACACGCGGACACACACACACGCGGACACACACACGCGGGCACACACGCGGGCACACACACGCGGGCACACACACGCGGGCACACACACGCGGACACACACGCGGACACACACGCGGACACACACACGGGGACACACACGGGGACACACACACGGGGACACACACACGGGGACACACACACGGGGACACACACACGGGGACACACACACAGGGACACACACACACGGGGACACACACACACGGGGACACACACACACGGGGACACACACACGGGGACACACACACACACGGGGACACACACACACACGGGGACACACACACACACACGGGGACACACACACACACGGGGACACACACACACACGGGGACACACACACACACGGGGACACACACACACACGGGGACACACACACACACGGGGACACACACACACGGGGACACACACACACGGGGACACACACGGGGACACACACGGGGACACACACACGGGGACACACACACGGGGACACACACACGGGGACACACACACGGGGACACACACACGGGGACACACACACGGGGACACACACACGGGGACACACACACACGGGGACGCACACACACGGGGACGCACACACACGGGGACACACACACACGGGGACACACACACGGGGACACACACACACGGGGACACACACACACGGGGACACACACACACGGGGACACACACACACGGGGACACACACACACGGGGACACACACACACGGGGACACACACACACGGGGACACACACACAGGGACACACACACACGGACACAATTTCAAAATAAGGGGGAAGCCACTTAAGAGCTGAGATGAGGAGCGGTTTTTTTTTTACTCCGAGGGTTTGGAATTCTCTTTCCCAGAGGGCTGTGCAGACTCGGTCACTGAGCATGCTTAAAGCAGAGATTGACAAGACTTCTAAAGAGCAGTGACATCAAGGGATATGGGGATAGTGGGGAGGAAAAAGACACTGGGGCGGATGATCAGCCATGATCGTACTGAATGGTGGAGCAGGCTAGATGGGTTGAACGGCCAACCCCGGCTCCTATGCTCCTATGACCCCTTACTTTTAAACCGTGTCTCCCCTGGTTCTCGTCTCTCCCGCAAGGGGAATCATCCATTCAGCACCCACCCACCCCCCCACCCCCTGCCAGGCGCCCCTCAGGATCTCGCCTGCTTCGGTCAGATCCCAACACCCCCCCCCACTCTCACTCTTCTCAACTCCAACGGGTACAGGGCCCAACCTTTCCTCTTAAGGCAACCCCTCATGCCAGGAATCGGTCGAGCCAGCCCGGTCTGGAGGCGTTCCCACTGCGCTGAAATACCCTTCCGTCAGTAAGGGGACCAAAGCTGTACACAGCAGCCCGGAGGGGGTCTCGTCAGCTCACCCGATACGAGTGTGGCAAAACACCCCTACTTGTACAGTCCTGTTCCCCTCGCAATAAACACCGACCTCGCGGCTGCCTTGCTAATCACTTGCTGCACCTGCACAGTAACGCTCTGCGACCAATCCACCGGGCGCCCAGATCCCTCCGGGCTGCACAGTGCCGCCATCTCCCTCCGCCCAAATAATATTCTGCGCTCCCATTCACGTCCACGGCTTCCCCTTCATCCACCTTTACCTGCTCCTTCCGCAAACAACCCCCAATAAACTGGTCCACCCTGATTTTGCTTCCACGTGGGACTCGGAGGAGATTGAACCCGGCCCTTCACAACCCTCGGCTGGCACAGCTGATCCCGAGGTGAACTCCCCAATTGACACGGGCGTCAAAGGGTTAAGACCGGCCGCTCCCAACGCCCTGCCCTCTGTGAACGTCAGCTCCAAGGCCCGTGTCTTAACTCACAAACTGTCCCTTCCCTGACCGAGCCTCTGCTCGTGGATCTACTGCATTTCAAAATCCTCGCCCTTGTTTCCAAGATCCCTCGATGGCCTTGCCCCTCCCTCTCCCTGTAACCTCCTCCAGCCCCCTACACCCCTCCCTATCTCTGTAACCTCCTCCAGCCCCTACACCCCTCCCTATCTCTGTAACCTCCTCCAGCCCCTACACCCCTCCCTATCTCTGTAACCTGCTCCAGCCCCTACACCCCCCCCTATCTCTGTAACCTCCTCCAGCCCCCTACACCCCTCCCTCTCCCTGTAACCTCCTCCAGCCCCTACACCCCTCCCTATCTCTGTAACCTGCTCCAGCCCCTACACCCCTCCCTATCCCTGTAACCTCCTCCAGCCCCTACACCTCTCCCTATCTCTGTAACCTCCTCCAGCCCCTACACCCCTCCCTATCTCTGTAACCTCCTCCAGCCCCTACACCCCTCCCTAACTCTGTAACCTCCTCCAGCCCCCTACACCCCTCCCTATCTCTGTAACCTCCTCCAGCCCCTACACCCCTCCCTATCTCTGTAACCTCCTCCAGCCCCCTATACCCCAGCCTATCTCTGTAACCTCCTCCATACCCTACACCCTTCCCTATCTCTGTAACCTCCTCCAGCCCCCTACACCCCTCCCTATCTCTGTAACCTCCTCCAGACCCTACACCCCTCCCTATCTCTGTAACCTCCTCCAGCCCCTACACCCAGCCCTATCTCTGTAACCTCCTCCAGCCCCTACACCTCTCCCTATCTCTGTAACCTCCTCCAGCCCCTACACCCCTCCCTATCCCTGTAACCTCCTCCAGCCCCTACACCTCTCCCTATCTCTGTAACCTCCTCCAGCCCCTACACCCCTCCCTATCTCTGTAACCTCCTCCAGCCCCCTACACCCCTCCCTCTCCCTGTAACCTCCTCCAGCCCCTACACCCCTCCCTATCTCTGTAACCTGCTCCAGCCCCTACACCCCTCCCTATCCCTGTAACCTCCTCCAGCCCCTACACCTCTCCCTATCTCTGTAACCTCCTCCAGCCCCTACACCCCTCCCTATCTCTGTAACCTCCTCCAGCCCCTACACCCCTCCCTAACTCTGTAACCTCCTCCAGCCCCCTACACCCCTCCCTATCTCTGTAACCTCCTCCAGCCCCTACACCCCTCCCTATCTCTGTAACCTCCTCCAGCCCCCTATACCCCAGCCTATCTCTGTAACCTCCTCCATACCCTACACCCTTCCCTATCTCTGTAACCTCCTCCAGCCCCCTACACCCCTCCCTATCTCTGTAACCTCCACCAGCACCCTACACCCCTCCCTCTCCCTGTAACCTCCTGCAGCCCCTACACCCCTCCCTATCTCTGTAACCTCCTCCAGCCCCTACACCCCTCCCTATCTCTGTAACCTCCTCCAGCCCCTACACCCCTCCCTATCTCTGTAACCTCCACCAGCCCCTACACCCCTCCCTATCTCTGTAACCTCCTCCAGCCCCTACACCCCTCCCTATCTCTGTAACCTCCTCCAGCCCCCTATACCCCAGCCTATCTCTGTAACCTCCTCCATACCCTACACCCTTCCCTATCTCTGTAACCTCCTCCAGCCCCCTACACCCCTCCCTATCTCTGTAACCTCCACCAGCACCCTACACCCCTCCCTCTCCCTGTAACCTCCTGCAGCCCCTACACCCCTCCCTATCTCTGTAACCTCCTCCAGCCCCTACACCCCTCCCTATCTCTGTAACCTCCTCCAGCCCCTACACCCCTCCCTATCTCTGTAACCTCCTCCAGCCCCTACACCCCTCCCTATCTCTGTAACCTCCTCCAGCCCCTACAACCCTCCCTATCTCTGTAACCTCCTCCAGCCCCTACACCCCTCCCTATCTCTGTAACCTCCTCCAGCCCCCTACACCCCTCCCTATCTCTGTAACCTCCACCAGCACCCTACACCCCTCCCTCTCCCTGTAACCTCCTCCAGCCCCTACACCCCTCCCTATCTCTGTAACCTCCTCCAGCCCCTACACCCCTCCCTATCTCTGTAACCTCCACCAGCACCCTACACCCCTCCCTCTCCCTGTAACCTCCTGCAGCCCCTACACCCCTCCCTATCTCTGTAACCTCCTCCAGCCCCTACACCCCTCCCTATCTCTGTAACCTCCTCCAGCCCCTACACCCCTCCCTATCTCTGTAACCTCCTCCAGCCCCTACACCCCTCCCTATCTCTGTAACCTCCTCCAGCTCCTACACCCCTCCCTATCTCTGTAACCTCCTCCAGCCCCTACACCCCTCCCTATCTCTGTAACCTCCTCCAGCCCCTACACCCCTCCCTATCTCTGTAACCTCCTCCAGCCCCTACACCCCTCCCTATCTCTGTAACCTCCTCCAGCCCCCTACACCCCTCCCTATCTCTGCAATCTCCTCCAGCCGCCTACAACCCTCCACAAGCTCTGTAACCTCCTCCAACCCCCTAGCATCCTCCGCGATCTCCCTACTCCTCTAAGTCCTGGGCCTCTTGCGCACCCTCAATTTCAATCGCTCCACCATTGGTGGCCGTTCGGTCGGCTCGGGTACCCAAGTTCTGGACTGCCCCCCCCCCCCCCACCCCCCACAACTCTCCTCCTCGGTGTCCTTCTTTAAGATGTGTCCCGGGAGCACCCCCACCCCCGCCCACCCTACCTCCCTCAGAGGGGGTCAGCCGACCCTCAAAGCTCCCTTTGTGGTTCGCTAACACTCCTGGGAAGCACCTTTGCACGTTTCATTAACTTTGAAGGGTGCCGTACCAACCTCAGTTAATTCTTTTTGCTGCACCAAGTGTCAAGGGTGTTGTGTGGCTGCCAACTGCAGATAGCGAGTGCTCTGCCCGGAGGATCCTGACCCTCTCTGGGGGTCCAGGGGTGGGGGGGAAAGGAGGGGGGGTTGTTGGGAAACAAGAGGATAAAAGGCAAGGTACTCACAAACCACCGAGATCTTCCTCTTGAAAGCTTTCGGGACTGCGTTCTGGAAAAGAGAGAAGACCCCAGAAGGAACACGGGGGGTGGAGAGGAGGAGCGTGAGTCATGGAGGGGGAGGAAGAGGAGGAGGAGGATCCGCGAAGAGAAGCGGCAGCCCCCTCGCCTCCCACTCCTCCCCCCCCACCCCCCACCGTCTCCACCACCGCACCCCGCGACCCCCGCCCCCCCCCACCCCCACCCCCACAAACAACAAAGCCCAACGCCCACCTTCCCCCCGACCGGCTTTGCGTGGAGACCTGCGGTGGAGAGGAGAATAGCTGTCCAGGCCGACGGTGGATGGCTTCAGGCAGCGCCTGGGGGGGGGGGGGGGGGGGGCGACAGGGACGGGGAGACTGGGAGGAGGAGGCCATTCAGCCCCTCGAGCCCTGCTCCCCCCCCCCCCCCCCCCCCCATTCATTAGGACCACGACTGATCGTCCAACTCAATATCCTGGCTCCCGCTTCCTCCCCCATATCCTTTTTGATCCCTCTTCCACAGCACCCCCACCCCCCCCACCCCCCACAAGAGCTCTATCTAACCCCTCCTTGTAAACACACAATGTTTCGCCCTCAACGACGTTGTGTGGTAGCGAGTTCCGGAGGCTCGACGGTCTCTGGGTGAAGACGTTTCTCCTCACCTCAGTAAGAGGGGGTCAGGTGAGGGGCGGGTCTGATTCTACCCCTTGTCCGGGGAGGGGGGGGGTGTGTGTGGTGGACTGGTCATCACCTTTGCGGCCGACGTCCGGCATTACCCCCCCACCCCAGCCACCCCCCCCCTTCACTCCCCGGGCCCAGAAAGCAGGGCTGATCAGCTGCAGCAGCCACCACTCGGAATGGGCCTGGTCGCCACCCCCCACCCCCCCCCCACCCCCGATACGAAACCCTCCAAGTTCACCAGCTCCGGTCCCAGCCAAACCCCCTTCAACCCCGGGGGTCCCGGAGGTGGTCCTCATGGGGTCCACCCCCACCCCCCAACCGCTCCGGGAACATCAGGGGCCTGCCCCCCCCCCCCACCGCCAAAACCCGCTGGCTGCTCTCAGACGTGTGGAGCCTTGGGGCTGCCTCACTTGACCTCCCCACCACCCCCCCCCCCCACCCCCACCCCCAACCAACCTTTAACCCCGCTGGAGAGGTGGCGGGGGTGGTGTGGGATCTCCTCTAACCCGTGGGCGGGTATTCATCGCCCGCAGGCTCACCTGTTGGTCCTCAGGACCATTCCCCATGCAAGAGGCTTGGGTGGGTCGGTGGGGGGGGGAGGGGGGAGGAGGAGGCGAGTTTGGGGGAGGGGGGAGGTGTAAGGAGACATGCAGAGGTCCAGAGGGCCCCTAGCAGGGAGCAGAAGATTCATACCCTCCCCCCACCCTCACCCACCTCCCACTCTGCGGCTGGATGGGGAAACGCAGGGGGTGGGGGTAAGGGGACGTGCAGAGGTCCAGAGGGCCCCTGGCAGGGAGCAGAAGATTCATACCCTCCCCCCACCCTCACCCACCTCCCAATCTGCGGCTGGATGGGGAAACGCTGGGGGGGGGGGGAGGGGGCGGGGGGAAGCTGTTCTCTCTCCGCCGAAGGTCTCCAGCGTCGGTCAGTCTGCCCGCTTCACCTCCCCACCCCCTCCCACTGTTAGTCAGGTCAGTAATCTCTACGCTCCCTTGTTAATGCCGAGCGCCCAAAGGGTTTAGATCTGCCCTCCCCCGCCACCCACCCAACCCCACCCCACCCCCCCCTACAATTGCCCCTTTCTGTCCCCCCCACAACCCCCCAGCCCCACCCGACAAACAATTCAAAAAAGCTTTATATATATATATATATATAAAAATCAGAAAATTAACGCTTTAAAACCCCAACTGCGCTGTTTTTTTTTGTTAAACGTATAGAAAAAAAAAAGTAACTTGATAATTTCCAAAAGCAAAAGAAAATTAAAGTAGTTATGAAATGACAAATGTTCCAGGTACCCTTTCACACACCACCTGGTCTTCAGTGCAACGCGTTGCTTTAGTACCCAATCGCACTCCTGAGTACTGCCTTACAGTCCAAACAGAGTGAGCCCTCACTGCTAGGTGGTGGTAGTGAGATGTGAGTTTGTTTTTGTTTTTAAAAAGACAGTCGACGGAGGGAAAACGAGACCAGATGAGACGAGATGAGGCAAAACGGCGCCAACTCTCGGGGCTGAAAGCAACCAGTTCCAAGCGTGGTCAAGAGGCGAGCTCTCTTTCTCTCTCTTTGATTTTTTTTTTTTCGTTTTAAAAACAAAACGTCCCAGTGACACTGTCCACACAAAACCAAGACACGGGTCCATGCCGCCCAATCCGGTCGGCCAGTCTCCTCCTTCCGCTGGTGCCCGGACTCTGTGACTGCCGGGCACGCGTTGGCTTCAGAGCGATGTTTTTAAAATGATCTTTTTATTTTTTTCTTCCTTCTCCGCCTCCCCTCCTGGCTGATTTCGGGAGGTCGGTGGTGGGTGGGGGAGAGAGAGAGAGAGAGAGAGAGGGGGGAGGGCACCGTGTGCAAAAAAATCGAGTCCTCAGGCGGGTTGAGTTCGGTCCCAGGTGTCGCCTCCTCCTCTCTTGATCTGATCGGTCGGCAGAGGGGAGGTGGGGAGGTGGCGGGGGTGGGGGGGAGGGGGGGGGTGGGGGGCGACCCAGTTTCGCGATGTCTCTCTCTCTCTCTGGCTATGGTCGCAGGTCGGTTTTGACGAGCAACGCTTTTCCCGATTTCGACGCTTGGTCCTCCTCCTCCAGAAGCCCCCCCCCACCACCCCCGCCTTCACCGCTGCGTCCGCTGTGCTCCGGCCCGCTTGAAAGACGGTGGTGCGGTGCCGGTGGTCGGGGAGAAGTTCAGTTCAGACCAGGGAGCCGTTGGCAGCGTGGTGGTCACGGTGATGGTGGTGGTGGTGGTGGTGGAGGAGGGGTGGAGGGAGGGAGGGAGGGAGGGAGGGCAGGGAGGAGGTGCTCCCGGAGGAGTCCGCAACGAGCAGTCAGCCTTCCATCCGCGGACGCTCGGGTTTTCCAGTCTCTCTCTCTCTTTCAGGCGAGCTTAAAAATCGGCATTGCTCCAGATCAGCGGCAGTTCTCAGTCTTATCGAGAGCGGGTTTAGCATTTCCCCCTCTCTCTCTCTCTCGCTGTGCAGTGGATCGTCCCCTGCGCCCTTCGGCGTGTCTTGTCTCTGCCTCCTCCCCCTTGTGATTCGCCGGCCCACGCTCTCTACTGACGCGTGTGGGGCAAGACGTGGAGGGAAGAGTTGGCGGGGGGGGGGGGGGGGGGGGGGGGGGGGGTGCAGCAGGTTTCATGCCCCTCCCCCGGACAGTTGTCTAGCTCTCCTTGCCGACCGGCCGGTCTTACACTCCTTGCTTTCGGCCTCTCTCGCTCTCTCTGCCTCTCGGGATGGGCGTACGCTCTCCCCACCCCCACCGTTTCCGTTTCTCTCTGGTCAATCCACACGGCCGATCGTTTGTGCGCCGGAGACGGCGATAGGCTTTTGTCCGTCCGGTGCCCCCCACCACACCCCACCCCCTCCGGAGATCCGGCTCCCTCCTCCCCTCGGAAGTTCAGGCTGGTTGGGGGAGGGAGGTTGGGGGGAGGGGGGGGATCTCTCTCAAATCCGCCTCGTGCCCTTCCGACAGGTGGTTCCAGCCGCGAGGAGTGCCCGGCGGGTCGGTCGGTCTCTCTCTCTCTCTCTCTCTCTCTGTCTCTCGGATTGCCACGACGGGCGGTCACCCGGCGTGTGTCCTGCCCACCCTCGCCCGGGTTCCAGTCTCTTGCCTCTTCTGCCTGCGACCCCGTCGAAGACGAAGCTGGTGTGGCTTTCTGCGGTTGGCAACTCCCTCCTTGGCGATCACCGTCGGCTCCCCTCTACCCCCAACCCCCACCACCTCCTCCCCCCCCCACCCACCCCCACCAGGGAGGGGGTCGGTAGAGAGCCTCTCAGCTGCCTGCAGTGGGGGTGGTGGTGGTGGTGGTGGGGGGAGACAGGAGGAGGCTGTTGCGTTTTGTGTGGAGGGGCTGTTGGGGTGGTGGGGGGTGGGGGAGTGGGTGGTGGTGGTGCGGGTGGGGGAGATGGTGGCTGGAATCGCGCACACACACACCTCTCTCTCTCTCTCCCTCACTCGTTCTCTCGCTCTCTCTCGCTGAACGAGCAGTGAAACTCTGACTGGGTAACGTGCCGGCCCCCGGCGTTAAGTCCGACGGGATGGTCATAGGAAGAATCGTGGGGCTTATCTGGGGTTCAATGTGGTAACAGCACACATAGTATTGTTGACAGGTTAGCTCAGGAGGTGGAGGAGCACCATTCAAACAAGCAGCAGCACTTGGTCTTTTTTTTAAACCCCCCCCCACCCCCACCCCCGCGCCCCCCCCCCCCCCCCCCCCCCCCACCCCCCACACCCCTCCCCCTCGACGCTCTGTCACTAAAGCATTCGTCGATAAGACGGCCACGAGGCACAGCCCGGAACCCATAGCCCGATTCAGAGCAGCAAGCACTCCATCAGCCCCTCTCTCTACACCCCCCCACCCACTCACCCAGACACCCACCCACCCAGACACCGCTGGCCCCTCCAGTCCAATATTCCCTGGTTGGGTTCCCATGTGGAAGGCCTGGGGTAGGAGGGAGGGAGGGGGAGGAGGGAGGGAGGGAGGGGAAGGAGGGAGGGGTAGGAGGGAGGGGTAGGAGGGAGGGGTAGGAGGGAGGGGTAGGAGGGAGGGAGGGGAAAGAGGGAGGGGTAGGAGGGAGCGGAAGGAGGGAGGGGTAGGAGGGAGCGGAAGGAGGGAGCGGAAGGAGGGAGGGGAAGGAGGGAGGGGTAGGAGGGAGGGGTAGGAGGGAGGGGTAGGAGGGAGGGGTAGGAGGGAGGGGAAGGAGGGAGGGGTAGGAGGGAGGGGTAGGAGGGAGGGGTAGGAGGGAGGGGTAGGAGGGAGGGGTAGGAGGGAGGGGTAGGAGGGAGGGGTAGGAGGGAGGGGTAGGAGGGAGGGGAAGGAGGGAGGGGAAGGAGGGAGGGGTAGGAGGGAGGGGTAGGAGGGAGGGGTAGGAGGGAGGGGTAGGAGGGAGGGGTAGGAGGGAGGGGTAGGAGGGAGGGGTAGGAGGGAGGGGTAGGAGGGAGCGGAAGGAGGGAGCGGAAGGAGGGAGCGGAAGGAGGGAGGGGTAGGAGGGAGGGGTAGGAGGGAGGGGTAGGAGGGAGGGGTAGGAGGGAGGGGTAGGAGGGAGGGGTAGGAGGGAGGGGTAGGAGGGAGGGGTAGGAGGGAGGGGAAGGAGGGAGGGGGTAGGAGGGAGGGGAAGGAGGGAGGGGTAGGAGGGAGGGGTAGGAGGGAGGGGTAGGAGGGAGGGGAAGGAGGGAGGGGTAGGAGGGAGGGGTAGGAGGGAGGGGTAGGAGGGAGGGGTAGGAGGGAGGGGTAGGAGGGAGGGGAAGGAGGGAGGGGTAGGAGGGAGGGGAAGGAGGGAGGGGTAGGATGGAGGGGTAGGAGGGAGGGGTAGGAGGGAGGGGAAGGAGGGAGCGGTAGGAGGGAGGGGTAGGAGGGAAGGGAAGGAGGGAGGGGTAGGAGGGAAGTGAAGGAGGGAGGGGTAGGAGGGAAGTGAAGGAGGGAGGGGTAGGAGGGAGGGGAAGGAGGGAGGGGTAGGAGGGCGGGGTAGGATGGCGGGGTAGGAGGGAGGGGTAGGAGGGAGGGGTAGGAGGGAGGGGAAGGAGGGAGGGATAGGAGGGAGGGGTAGGAGGGAGGGGAAGGAGGGAGGGGTAGGAGGGAGGGGTAGGAGGGAGGGGTAGGAGGGAGGGGTAGGAGGGAAGTGAAGGAGGGAGGGGTAGGAGGGAGGGGTAGGAGGGAGGGGTAGGAGGGAGGGGTAGGAGGGTAGTGAAGGAGGGAGGGGTAGGAGGGAGGGGTAGGAGGGAGGGGTAGGAGGGAGGGGTAGGAGGGAAGTGAAGGAGGGAGGGGTAGGAGGGAGGGGTAGGAGGGAGGGGAAGGAGGGAGGGGTAGGAGGGAGGGGTAGGAGGGAGGGGTAGGAGGGAGGGGTAGGAGGGAAGTGAAGGAGGGAGGGGTAGGAGGGAGGGGTAGGAGGGAGGGGTAGGAGGGAGGGGTAGGAGGGAGGGGTAGGAGGGAAGTGAAGGAGGGAGGGGTAGGAGGGAGGGGAAGGAGGGAGGGGTAGGATGGAGGGGTAGGAGGGAGGGGTAGGAGGGAGGGGAAGGAGGGAGCGGTAGGAGGGAGGGGTAGGAGGGAAGGGAAGGAGGGAGGGGTAGGAGGGAAGTGAAGGAGGGAGGGGTAGGAGGGAGGGGTAGGAGGGAGGGGTAAGAAGTCCCTTTGGGCTGGCTAGCAGTGGGAGCCAGTCTGGTGGGTTATCTATAGGAGGGGCCGGGCCTAAAGGCAGGCGGGTGGGGGTGATAACTCAGTGCCTGGTCACCGGGGGGTGGGGGGGGTGGGCAGTGAGGTGGGCAGGGGGTGAGGGAGGATAAGGCGGAGCAAGTCAAGCTGCCCAAGCAGAGCCTGGACTGCGGGCTGAGGCGCTCCCCCCTCCCCACGCCACCTCCGCACGGGTAGAGAGTGTGGGTGGTCCAGGGCTGTGGTTTTGGTGAGCCCCTGCTCCAGAGTCGAGGGGGGAAAGGGAGGGGCAGAGGGGCGGGGAACTCCTGGTTAATCTCACCGCCCTTGGTTGGTGGTGGTGGGGGAGGGGGGGGGGGGGGGGTGGAGGAGGAGGGACCCCTCCATACAGTTTACCACCCCACTTCCCCCATCCCCACACCCCGCGCCCCCCGCCCCCCACCACCACCACCCCATACACCGCCAACCCCACCCCAGCTCCCTGACTGCGTCTCCACCCCTCCCCCCACCACCCCTAGCGCTCGCTCACTCACCCCCTCCCTCCCTCCCTCCCTCATCCCGACGTTCCTGCTTCCAAACTGCAGCCCACCCACCCACCCCTCTGTATTAAGACGGCGATGGGGGTTTTTCAAGCTCCCGCAACCCCCCCCCCCCCCCCCGCCCACCCCACAAAGCCCCTTTACGCTGCGGTGTAAAGATTCCTGGAGCTAGCGGTGGATCCTGGACTCTGAATCTGAAAGGGCCTGCCAAGTGCTCGCTCACCCATGCCACACCGACCCCGTCCACCCCCTCACCTCTTTCTTATCCCCGTCCGGTGGGCTGCTCTCCTCGCTCCTCTGCTGCTCCTTGGGCTCGCTCGGCAGCTCCGCGGGATCGCACTCTGCGCTCGTCTCCGTCTCCATCCCCGCCTGCTTGGTCTCACTGCAAGAGGAGGAGGGGAGGAGGGGGGTGGGAAGAGGCCGTTAGGGACATTTTAAACAGAGAGAGAAAGAGAGAGAGAGAGAGGCTGGCCGCCTCCAACAGCATTATTAGCTCCACCCCACACTCCCCCCCCACCCTTAACCAATTCTCTCTCTTTCCCCAACACCCCAGCAGGTCACAATCACCAGAAGAGGCCATTCAGCCCATCGAGTCTGTGGCAGCTCTTTCAAAGGGCAGCGGGACCCACGCTTTCCCTGGAACCCTGCAACCTGACTGACGCACAGGCAGCCATTACAGGCCGAGAGACAAGCAAGTAACCATTACAGTCAGAGAGACATGCATGACAGGTATTACAGTCCGAGGAGTGCACAGGCAGCCATTACAATCCGAGAGGCGCGCAGACAGCCATTACAATCCGAGAGAGGCGCGCAGACAGCCATTACAGTCCGAGAGAGGCGCGCAGACAGCCATTACAGTCCGAGAGAGGCGCGCAGACAGCCACTACAGTCCGAGAGAGGCGTGCAGACAGCCACTACAGTCCGAGAGAGGCACAGACAGCCACTACAGTCCGAGAGAGGCACAGACAGCCACTACAGTCCGAGAGAGGCGCGCAGACAGCCACTACAGTCCGAGAGAGGCGTGCAGACAGCCACTACAGTCCGAGAGAGGCACAGACAGCCACTACAGTCCGAGAGAGGTACAGACAGCCACTACAGTCCGAGAGAGGCACAGACAGCCACTACAGTCCGAGAGAGGCACAGACAGCCACTACAGTCCGAGAGAGGCACAGACAGCCACTACAGTCCGAGAGAGGCACAGACAGCCACTACAGTCCGAGAGGCACAGACAGCCACTACAGTCCGAGAGAGGCACAGACAGCCACTACAGTCCGCGAGAGGCACAGACAGCCATTACAATCCGAGAGAGGCACAGACAGCCATTACAATCCGAGAGAGGCACAGACAGCCATTACAATCCGAGAGAGGCACAGACAGCCATTACAATCCGAGAGAGGCACAGACAGCCATTACTATCCGAGAGAGGCACAGACAGCCATTACTATCCGAGAGAGGCACAGACAGCCATTACAATCTGAGAGAGGCACAGACAGCCATTACAACCCGAGAGAGGCACAGACAGCCATTACAACCTGAGAGAGGCACAGACAGCCATTACAACCCGAGAGAGGCACAGACAGCCATTACAATAGGAGAGAGGCACAGACAGCCATTACAATCCGAGAGCGGCACAGACAGCCATTACAATCCGAGAGGGGCACAGACAGCCATTACAGTCTAAGAGATGCACAGACAGCCATTACAACGAGAGATGCACAGACAGCCATTACAACCCGAGAGATGCACAAACAGCCATTACAATCTGTGAAATGTAGACAGCCATTAAAATCCGAGAAATGCACAGACAGCCATGACTGTCCCGGAGAGATGTACAGACTGCCAGTACAGTCTCTGCGAGGTGCGCACTACAGGCATTACAGTCCCTGGGAGAGGCACAGGCATCCATTACAAATTGCAGGGGGGCGGGGGGGGGGGGGGATGCACAGGTCACCGTTACGGTCCCTGGGAGGTGCAGAGGCAGCAGCTGCGAGCTGTAGCGAGGCTGACATTGAATCTCCGCTCCCACCCTGCCACTCCCCCCCCCCCCCGCGTTTCTCCTTCTCGAAGATCTGGAACAGGTTTTGCATCCCTCTCGTCTATTTATAATCTGTTGGGCCTGCCCATGGGAGGCAGGGCTGGCTTGCACGGCGGGGAAACGTTAACCCTCTACACGTCTCACCTCTCTCCCCTCCC